>NW_027189352.1:0-102500 GCF_040958095.1 Procambarus clarkii
TATTGACTAAATGAAGCCTAAGAGAGCATATGCAAGGCCTAAGATGAGTCATTTGTCAGCAGCAACTTGTGCGAGATCTATGGCAGCGGTGGCATCCCAACATTTCTATTTTGGAGCAACAGTAGTAGTAGTCCATTTGTTGTTGGTTAATTTGACTAAATAGTTGCAATAAGTACTATCATTAATGGAGAATTGGCTGCTATGTGTGAGTATCCTCCGCCTGCCTGCCTATAAGGCATACATATTTGGGCAGTCTCCGTGTGTGTGTGTGTGTGTACAAGAATGTCGCACATGGAAATGTGTACATGCTATTTTAATAATAGTTTACCATCCATGTAGAAAACGTCTACCTATTTGGCAGTCCATTGTCTCTCTCTGCCGGCCGGCCGGCCTACCTACCTGCTAAAACTTGTTCACTCAATATGCTGTTGAATATCTATCTCCAGTGATCACTTACCCTTAATTCCTACATTATTAACCAAATGATCTCATTAACAAATCTTTACACATTTCAACCACCTACCTTCCTGCTAACATCAATCACAACAACTAATACACTCAACTCAGTCCCAAACACTTTTCTTATTCCTTCCTCAACACCTCGCCCTATATAACCTATCTTACAATATTAAATTTAAATACCTAACTGACAACCCCCCCCCCCACCACCACCAACAACACCTCCCAAGGTAGCTCCTCAGGGCCCCTCTCCCCCTGCCCCACCCCCACCAACAACCAACCCCCCCCCCCCTGCAATGGAGGCCGCCGAACCCCTACCCCCCATACCGCCCCCTCCATCACCACCCCCCCCCCCGGCCCAACACAGAAAATGGCGGCCACAACGCTATATTTAACCAGCCAAAACCTTCGTTTCTTCGCCTATGTACTATTTATTCTTGAAATAAAACGAGGGAAAAAACAAACCGGATTTTCCTTCCCTAGTAAAACATGTATTTTACAGAACGAGGCCTAAAATAGCACATATTAGATATTGCATTGCTTGTTTACCATTCACAAACTCATTTGGAAACACCACACTAATTATTAATACATACTTTTAAACACACACACACACACACATGTCAGTTAGCCTAAATTCTCCAATATTCATTCGTAAAACTGCCTCACGGGACTGCAATCTTATCAAACAAAGCTGTCTGGTATTTCTAACTGTCAACACAAATTAACAACTTCACATCTCAATCATTGCAACTGTTGATAAATAGACACTAACTAACCTTGCTATGAGATATAAATACAAGTGCCAAATTTGATTCAGAAGGCAACTCCAGCGTGGCCTAGTCGGATAGAACAAGTTCCTAATCCGGATAGATCTGCGTTCGAGCCTGTCGGAACGGTTGCAAGTACAGGGCACAGATTTCTCTGTGTGTCCCCTCCTGTAGGAGCATCAGTTTCGATAGATTCTCTGGATAGCCGAAGATTGATTGACCGACTCCTTGGAATGTGGGGAAGGGTTGAAGTCCGGGGGGCCACGGACGGATACCTGGATCCACTGACCTCGGGCAGGTCTTTCAATCCACCTGGATTTCAGGTGGGGAGAAGGGAGGCAATTTGGGTCGACACAAATAGCTTCCTGGACCCAAAACCCCTTGGATACACGGACACGGACACTCACACGGACACACACACGGACACTCATGGACTCTGACACGAACCGAAGGTTCGAGTCAGATAATAAGAAGAGAGGTTAGGTTAGGTTGGTTGGTTAGGTTAGGTTGGTTAGGTGTAGGTTGGTTGGTTAGGTTAGGTTGCTTAGGTTGGTTGGTTAGGTTGGTTGGTTAGGTTGGTTGGTTAGGTTAGGTTGCTTAGGTTGGTTGGTTAGGTTTGGTTGGTTAGGTTGGTTGGTTGGTTGGTTAGGTTAGGTTGCTTAGGTTAGGTTGCTTAGGTTGGTTGGTTAGGTTAGGTTGGTTGGTTAGGTTGGTTGGTTAGGTTAGGTTGCTTAGGTTAGGTTGCTTAGGTTAGGTTGGTTAGGTTAGGTTGCTTAGGTTAGGTTGCTTAGGTTAGGTTGCTTAGGTTGATTAGGTTAGGTCGGTTGATTAGGTTAGGTCGGTTGATAAGGTTAGGTTGGTTAGGTTGCTTAGGTTGGTTAGGTTGGTTGGTTGGTTAGATTGGTTGGTTAGGTTGGTTGGTTAGATTGGTTGGTTAGGTTGGTTGGTTGGTTGGTTGGTTGGTTAGGTTAGATTGGTTAGGTTAGGTTAGGTTAGATTGGTTGGTTAGGTTGGTTGGTTGGTTAGGTTGGTTAGGTTAGATTGGTTAGGTTAGGTTAGGTTAGATTGGTTGGTTAGGTTGGTTGGTTGGTTAGGTTAGGTTGGTTAGGTTAGGTTAGGTTGGTTAGGTTAGGTTGGTTAGGATGGGTTGGTTAGGTTGGTTGGTTAGATTGGTTGGTTAGATTGGTTGGTTGGTTAGGTTGGTTGGTTAGGTGGGTTAGGTTAGGTTAGGTTAGGTTGGGCTGCTTGATTAGGTTGGTTAGGTTGGTTGGTTGGTTGGTTGGTTAGGTTGGTTGCTAAGGTTGGTTGGTTAAGTGGGTTAGGTTGGTTGGTTAGGTTAGATGGTTAGGTTAGGTTGCTTAGGTTGGTTGATTAGGTTGGTTAGGTTGGTTGGTTGGTTGGTTGCTAAGGTTGGTAGGTTAAGTGGGTTAGGTTGGTTGGTTAGGTTGCTTAGGTTGGTTGATTAGGTTGGTTGGTTAGTTGGTTAGGTTGGTTGATTGGTTAGGTTGGTTAGTTTAAGTTGGTTAGGTTAGTTTGTTAGACTGGTTAGGTTGGTTAGAATTAGAATTAGGTTAGAATTTTAGGTTAGAACAAGCATAATTATGGTTTAATAAGCAATTTAGATAATATGTAAGCTTAGGTTGGTTAGGGTATGTTGGTAAGGTACAGTTAAGGTTGGTTATTTTGTGGTTGGTTAGGTGTAATATTTGTATTATTCCACTGAATGATATATATATATATATATATATATATATATATATATATATATATATATATATATATATATATATATATATATATATATATATATATATATATATATATATATATATATATATATATATATATATATATATATATATATATATATATATATATATATATATATAATATATATATATATACATTTTTAGGTTAGTTTAGGTTAGGAAATAGGCTACGTTTGTAGAAATAGAAATAGTTAAAAAAATGAATAAAGTATAAATAAATTATAAATTATTTAAAAACAATAAAAAAATACAGAAAAAAATAGCTTGAATTTTAGGTAACGTTTCTTATCACCGAATGCCTCTGTTCACCTAGCAGTAAATAGGTATCCAGGAGTTGGATAGGTTAGGTTAGGTTAGTTTTGGCTAGGAAATAAGCTAGGTTTGGAGGGTTAGGTTAGGTTATTTTAGGCTAGGAAATGGGCTATGTTTGTAGAAATAGTAATAGAAATAGGGCTGTAATTGTAGGTAGCGTTTCCTATCACCGAATGCCTCTATTCACCTAGCAGTAAATAGGTATCCAGGAGTTGGATAGGTTAGGTTAGGTTAGTTTTGGCTAGGAAATAAGCTAGGTTTGGAGGGTTAGGTTAGGTTATTTTAGGCTAGGAAATGGGCTATGTTTGTAGAAATAGTAATAGAAAGAGGGCTGTAATTGTAGGTAACGTTTCCTATCACCGAATGCCTCTATTCACCTAGCAGTAAATAGGTATCCAGAAGTTAGTTAGTTAGGTTAGTTTAGATAAGGTTAGGTTAAGTTAAATTAGGTTAGGTTAGTTATTGCTAGGAAATAGGCTAGGTTTGTAGAAATAGAAATAGGGCTGTAATTGTTGGTAGCATTTCCTATCACCGAATGCCTCTGTTCACCTAGCAGTAAATAGGTATCCAGGAGTACCTTGAGGTGCTTCCTTGAGATGCTTTCGGGGCTTAGCGTCCCCGCGGCCCGGTCGTCGACCAGGCCTCATGGTTGCTGGACTGAACAACAACGCTGTTAGACGCGGCTGCTCGCAACCTGACGTATGAGTCACAGCCTGGTTGATCAGGAGTTAGTTAGGATAGGTTAGGTAAGGTTAGATTAGGTTAGGTTAGATTAGGTTAGGTTAGTTTTGGCTAGGAAATAGGCTAGGTTTGTAGAAATAGAAATAGAAAAAGGGATGTAATTGTTGGTAGCGTTTCCTATCACCGAATGCCTCTGTTCACCTAGCAGTAAATAGGTATCCAGGAGTACCTTGAGGTGCTTCCTTGAGATGCTTTCGGGGCTTAGCGTCCCCGCGGCCCGGTCGTCGACCAGGCCTCATGGTTGCTGGACTGAACAACAACGCTGTTAGACGCGGCTGCTCGCAACCTGACGTATGAGTCACAGCCTGGTTGATCAGGAGTTAGTTAGGTTAGGTTAGGTAAGGTTAGATTAGGTTAGGTTAGATTAGGTTAGGTTAGTTTTGGCTAGGAAATAGGCTAGGTTTGTAGAAATAGAAATAGAAAAAGGGATGTAATTGTTGGTAGCGTTTCCTATCACCGAATGCCTCTGTTCACTTAGCAGTAAGTAAGTATCCAGGAGTTAGTTAGGTTAGGTGAGGAAAGGTGAGGTGATGTGAGGTGAGGTGAGGTGAGGTGAGGTGAGGTGAGGTGAGGTGAGGTGAGGTTAGGTTAGGTTAGGTTAGGTTAGTTTAGACTAGGAAATAGACTAGGTTTGTAGAAATAGAAATAGAAAAAGGGCTGTAGTTGTTGGTAGTGTTTCCTATCACCGAATGCCTCTGTTCACCTAGCAGTAAGTAAGTATCCAGGAATTAGTTAGGTTAGGTTAGATTAGGTTACGTTAGTTTAGGCTAGGTTTGTAGAAATAGAAATAGGGCTGTAATTGTTGGTAGCGCTTCCTATCACCGAATGTCTCTGTTCACCTAGCAGTAAATAGGTATCCAGGAGTTAGTTAGGTTAGGTTAGGTTAGGTTAGGTTATGTTAGATTAGCTTAGGTTAGGTTAGATTAGGTTAGGTTAGGTTAGGTTGGTTTAGGGTAGGTTTGTAGAAGTAGGGCTGTAATTGTTAGTAGCCTTTCCTATCACCGAATGTCTCTGTTCACCTATCAGTAAATAGGTATCCAGGCGTTAGTAAGCTAGCTACTTGGGGCGTGGTGAGTGAGTGAGGGTTAGTCACTAGTTGGACCTTGTGGGGTGGTGGGTGTTGGAGACCACTATAAGCCTAACATGTATAAAGTGCCTGTCTGCCTGTCCCCCGACTCAATGATGTTAGAAGTATTGACTAAATGAAGCCTAAGAGAGCATATGCAAGGCCTAAGATGAGTCATTTGTCAGCAGCAACTTGTGCGAGATCTATGGCAGCGGTGGCATCCCAACATTTCTATTTTGGAGCAACAGTAGTAGTAGTCCATTTGTTGTTGGTTAATTTGACTAAATAGTTGCAATAAGTACTATCATTAATGGAGAATTGGCTGCTATGTGTGAGTATCCTCCGCCTGCCTGCCTATAAGGCATACATATTTGGGCAGTCTCCGTGTGTGTGTGTGTGTACAAGAATGTCGCACATGGAAATGTGTACATGCTATTTTAATAATAGTTTACCATCCATGTAGAAAACGTCTACCTATTTGGCAGTCCATTGTCTCTCTCTGCCGGCCGGCCGGCCTACCTACCTGCTAAAACTTGTTCACTCAATATGCTGTTGAATATCTATCTCCAGTGATCACTTACCCTTAATTCCTACATTATTAACCAAATGATCTCATTAACAAATCTTTACACATTTCAACCACCTACCTTCCTGCTAACATCAATCACAACAACTAATACACTCAACTCAGTCCCAAACACTTTTCTTATTCCTTCCTCAACACCTCGCCCTATATAACCTATCTTACAATATTAAATTTAAATACCTAACTGACAACCCCCCCCCCCACCCCACCAACAACACCTCCCAAGGTAGCTCCTCAGGGCCCCTCTCCCCCTGCCACCACCCCCACCAACAAACCAACCCCCCCCCCCCTGCAATGGAGGCCGCCGAACCCCTACCCCCCATACCGCCCCCTCCATCACCCCCACCCCCCCCCGGCCCAACACAGAAAATGGCGGCCACAACGCTATATTTAACCAGCCAAAACCTTCGTTTCTTCGCCTATGTACTATTTATTCTTGAAATAAAACGAGGGAAAAAACAAACCGGATTTTCCTTCCCTAGTAAAACATGTATTTTACAGAACGAGGCCTAAAATAGCACATATTAGATATTGCATTGCTTGTTTACCATTCACAAACTCATTTGGAAACACCACACTAATTATTAATACATACTTTTAAACACACACACACACACACATGTCAGTTAGCCTAAATTCTCCAATATTCATTCGTAAAACTGCCTCACGGGACTGCAATCTTATCAAACAAAGCTGTCTGGTATTTCTAACTGTCAACACAAATTAACAACTTCACATCTCAATCATTGCAACTGTTGATAAATAGACACTAACTAACCTTGCTATGAGATATAAATACAAGTGCCAAATTTGATTCAGAAGGCAACTCCAGCGTGGCCTAGTCGGATAGAACAAGTTCCTAATCCGGATAGATCTGCGTTCGAGCCTGTCGGAACGGTTGCAAGTACAGGGCACAGATTTCTCTGTGTGTCCCCTCCTGTAGGAGCATCAGTTTCGATAGATTCTCTGGATAGCCGAAGATTGATTGACCGACTCCTTGGAATGTGGGGAAGGGTTGAAGTCCGGGGGGCCACGGACGGATACCTGGATCCACTGACCTCGGGCAGGTCTTTCAATCCACCTGGATTTCAGGTGGGGAGAAGGGAGGCAATTTGGGTCGACACAAATAGCTTCCTGGACCCAAAACCCCTTGGATACACGGACACGGACACTCACACGGACACACACACGGACACTCATGGACTCTGACACGAACCGAAGGTTCGTGTCAGATAATAAGAAGAGAGGTTAGGTTAGGTTGGTTAGGTTAGGTTAGGTTGCTTAGGTTAGGTTGCTTAGGTTGGTTGGTTAGGTTAGGTTGGTTAGGTTGGTTGGTTAGGTTGGTTGGTTAGGTTGGTTGGTTAGGTTAGGTTGCTTAGGTTGGTTGGTTAGGTTTGGTTGGTTAGGTTGGTTGGTTGGTTGGTTAGGTTAGGTTGCTTAGGTTAGGTTGCTTAGGTTGGTTGGTTAGGTTAGGTTGGTTGGTTAGGTTGGTTGGTTAGGTTAGGTTGCTTAGGTTAGGTTGCTTAGGTTAGGTTGGTTAGGTTAGGTTGCTTAGGTTAGGTTGCTTAGGTTAGGTTGCTTAGGTTGATTAGGTTAGGTCGGTTGATTAGGTTAGGTCGGTTGATAAGGTTAGGTTGGTTAGGTTGCTTAGGTTGGTTAGGTTGGTTGGTTGGTTAGATTGGTTGGTTAGGTTGGTTGGTTAGATTGGTTGGTTAGGTTGGTTGGTTGGTTGGTTGGTTGGTTAGGTTAGATTGGTTAGGTTAGGTTAGGTTAGATTGGTTGGTTAGGTTGGTGGTTGGTTAGGTTAGGTTGGTTAGGTTAGATTGGTTAGGTTAGGTTAGGTTAGATTGGTTGGTTAGGTTGGTTGGTTGGTTAGGTTAGGTTGGTTAGGTTAGGTTAGGTTAGGTTGGTTAGGTTAGGTTGGTTAGGATGGGTTGGTTAGGTTGGTTGGTTAGATTGGTTGGTTAGATTGGTTGGTTGGTTAGGTTGGTTGGTTAGGTGGGTTATTAGGTTAGGTTAGGTTGGGCTGCTTGATTAGGTTGGTTAGGTTGGTTGGTTGGTTGGTTGGTTAGGTTGGTTGCTAAGGTTGGTTGGTTAAGTGGGTTAGGTTGGTTGGTTAGGTTAGATGGTTAGGTTAGGTTGCTTAGGTTGGTTGATTAGGTTGGTTAGGTTGGTTGGTTGGTTGGTTGGTTGCTAAGGTTGGTAGGTTAAGTGGGTTAGGTTGGTTGGTTAGGTTGCTTAGGTTGGTTGATTAGGTTGGTTGGTTAGTTGGTTAGGTTGGTTGATTGGTTAGGTTGGTTAGTTTAAGTTGGTTAGGTTAGTTTGTTAGACTGGTTAGGTTGGTTAGAATTAGAATTAGGTTAGAATTTTAGGTTAGAACAAGCATAATTATGGTTTAATAAGCAATTTAGATAATATGTAAGCTTAGGTTGGTTAGGGTATGTTGGTAAGGTACAGTTAAGGTTGGTTATTTTGTGGTTGGTTAGGTGTAATATTTGTATTATTCCACTGAATGATATATATATATATATTATATATATTATATATATAAAAACAGAAGTTATCAGAAGTATTAAGCGTCCTGTACATAAGTTGTAGTATGGGTTAGTATTCTGGGGTATAGTTGTATATAGTCCTATTCATTGTTATATATATATATATATATATATATATATATATATATATATATATATATATATCTATATATATATATATATATATATATATATATTATATATAAAATATATATATATACATTTTTAGGTTAGTTTAGGTTAGGAAATAGGCTACGTTTGTAGAAATAGAAATAGTTAAAAAAATGAATAAAGTATAAATAAATTATAAATTATTTAAAAACAATAAAAAAATACAGAAAAAAATAGCTTGAATTTTAGGTAACGTTTCTTATCACCGAATGCCTCTGTTCACCTAGCAGTAAATAGGTATCCAGGAGTTGGATAGGTTAGGTTAGGTTAGTTTTGGCTAGGAAATAAGCTAGGTTTGGAGGGTTAGGTTAGGTTATTTTAGGCTAGGAAATGGGCTATGTTTGTAGAAATAGTAATAGAAATAGGGCTGTAATTGTAGGTAGCGTTTCCTATCACCGAATGCCTCTATTCACCTAGCAGTAAATAGGTATCCAGGAGTTGGATAGGTTAGGTTAGGTTAGTTTTGGCTAGGAAATAAGCTAGGTTTGGAGGGTTAGGTTAGGTTATTTTAGGCTAGGAAATGGGCTATGTTTGTAGAAATAGTAATAGAAAGAGGGCTGTAATTGTAGGTAACGTTTCCTATCACCGAATGCCTCTATTCACCTAGCAGTAAATAGGTATCCAGAAGTTAGTTAGTTAGGTTAGTTTAGATAAGGTTAGGTTAAGTTAAATTAGGTTAGGTTAGTTATTGCTAGGAAATAGGCTAGGTTTGTAGAAATAGAAATAGGGCTGTAATTGTTGGTAGCATTTCCTATCACCGAATGCCTCTGTTCACCTAGCAGTAAATAGGTATCCAGGAGTACCTTGAGGTGCTTCCTTGAGATGCTTTCGGGCTTAGCGTCCCCGCGGCCCGGTCGTCGACCAGGCCTCATGGTTGCTGGACTGAACAACAACGCTGTTAGACGCGGCTGCTCGCAACCTGACGTATGAGTCACAGCCTGGTTGATCAGGAGTTAGTTAGGATAGGTTAGGTAAGGTTAGATTAGGTTAGGTTAGATTAGGTTAGGTTAGTTTTGGCTAGGAAATAGGCTAGGTTTGTAGAAATAGAAATAGAAAAAGGGATGTAATGTTGGTAGCGTTTCCTATCACCGAATGCCTCTGTTCACCTAGCAGTAAATAGGTATCCAGGAGTACCTTGAGGTGCTTCCTTGAGATGCTTTCGGGGCTTAGCGTCCCCGCGGCCCGGTCGTCGACCAGGCCTCATGGTTGCTGGACTGAACAACAACGCTGTTAGACGCGGCTGCTCGCAACCTGACGTATGAGTCACAGCCTGGTTGATCAGGAGTTAGTTAGGTTAGGTTAGGTAAGGTTAGATTAGGTTAGGTTAGATTAGGTTAGGTTAGTTTTGGCTAGGAAATAGGCTAGGTTTGTAGAAATAGAAATAGAAAAAGGGATGTAATTGTTGGTAGCGTTTCCTATCACCGAATGCCTCTGTTCACTTAGCAGTAAGTAAGTATCCAGGAGTTAGTTAGGTTAGGTGAGGAAAGGTGAGGTGATGTGAGGTGAGGTGAGGTGAGGTGAGGTGAGGTGAGGTGAGGTAGGTTAGGTTAGGTTAGGTTAGTTTAGACTAGGAAATAGACTAGGTTTGTAGAAATAGAAATAGAAAAAGGGCTGTAGTTGTTGGTAGTGTTTCCTATCACCGAATGCCTCTGTTCACCTAGCAGTAAGTAAGTATCCAGGAATTAGTTAGGTTAGGTTAGATTAGGTTACGTTAGTTTAGGCTAGGTTTGTAGAAATAGAAATAGGGCTGTAATTGTTGGTAGCGCTTCCTATCACCGAATGTCTCTGTTCACCTAGCAGTAAATAGGTATCCAGGAGTTAGTTAGGTTAGGTTAGGTTAGGTTAGGTTATGTTAGATTAGCTTAGGTTAGGTTAGATTAGGTTAGGTTAGGTTAGGTTGGTTTAGGGTAGGTTTGTAGAAGTAGGGCTGTAATTGTTAGTAGCCTTTCCTATCACCGAATGTCTCTGTTCACCTATCAGTAAATAGGTATCCAGGCGTTAGTAAGCTAGCTACTTGGGGCGTGGTGAGTGAGTGAGGGTTAGTCACTAGTTGGACCTTGTGGGGTGGTGGGTGTTGGAGACCACTATAAGCCTAACATGTATAAAGTGCCTGTCTGCCTGTCCCCCGACTCAATGATGTTAGAAGTATTGACTAAATGAAGCCTAAGAGAGCATATGCAAGGCCTAAGATGAGTCATTTGTCAGCAGCAACTTGTGCGAGATCTATGGCAGCGGTGGCATCCCAACATTTCTATTTTGGAGCAACAGTAGTAGTAGTCCATTTGTTGTTGGTTAATTTGACTAAATAGTTGCAATAAGTACTATCATTAATGGAGAATTGGCTGCTATGTGTGAGTATCCTCCGCCTGCCTGCCTATAAGGCATACATATTTGGGCAGTCTCCGTGTGTGTGTGTGTGTACAAGAATGTCGCACATGGAAATGTGTACATGCTATTTTAATAATAGTTTACCATCCATGTAGAAAACGTCTACCTATTTGGCAGTCCATTGTCTCTCTCTGCCGGCCGGCCGGCCTACCTACCTGCTAAAACTTGTTCACTCAATATGCTGTTGAATATCTATCTCCAGTGATCACTTACCCTTAATTCCTACATTATTAACCAAATGATCTCATTAACAAATCTTACACATTTCAACCACCTACCTTCCTGCTAACATCAATCACAACAACTAATACACTCAACTCAGTCCCAAACACTTTTCTTATTCCTTCCTCAACACCTCGCCCTATATAACCTATCTTACAATATTAAATTTAAATACCTAACTGACAACCCCCCCCCCACCACCACCAACAACACCTCCCAAGGTAGCTCCTCAGGGCCCCTCTCCCCTGCCACCACCACCAACAAAACCAACCCCCCCCCCCCTGCAATGGAGGCCGCCGAACCCCTACCCCCCATACCGCCCCCTCCATCACCCCACCCCCCCCCCGGCCCAACACAGAAAATGGCGGCCACAACGCTATATTTAACCAGCCAAAACCTTCGTTTCTTCGCCTATGTACTATTTATTCTTGAAATAAAACGAGGGAAAAAACAAACCGAATTTTCCTTCCCTAGTAAAACATGTATTTTACAGAACGAGGCCTAAAATAGCACATATTAGATATTGCATTGCTTGTTTACCATTCACAAGCTCATTTGGAAACACCACACTAATTATTAATACATACTTTTAAACACACACCACACACACATGTCAGTTAGCCTAAATTCTCCAATATTCATTCGTAAAACTGCCTCACGGGACTGCAATCTTATCAAACAAAGCTGTCTGGTATTTCTAACTGTCAACACAAATTAACAACTTCACATCTCAATCATTGCAACTGTTGATAAATAGACACTAACTAACCTTGCTATGAGATATAAATACAAGTGCCAAATTTGATTCAGAAGGCAACTCCAGCGTGGCCTAGTCGGATAGAACAAGTTCCTAATCCGGATAGATCTGCGTTCGAGCCTGTCGGAACGGTTGCAAGTACAGGGCACAGATTTCTCTGTGTGTCCCCTCCTGTAGGAGCATCAGTTTCGATAGATTCTCTGGATAGCCGAAGATTGATTGACCGACTCCTTGGAATGTGGGGAAGGGTTGAAGTCCGGGGGGCCACGGACGGATACCTGGATCCACTGACCTCGGGCAGGTCTTTCAATCCACCTGGATTTCAGGTGGGGAGAAGGGAGGCAATTTGGGTCGACACAAATAGCTTCCTGGACCCAAAACCCCTTGGATACACGGACACGGACACTCACACGGACACACACACGGACACTCATGGACTCTGACACGAACCGAAGGTTCGTGTCAGATAATAAGAAGAGAGGTTAGGTTAGGTTGGTTAGGTTAGGTTAGGTTGCTTAGGTTAGGTTGCTTAGGTTGGTTGGTTAGGTTAGGTTGGTTAGGTTGGTTGGTTAGGTTGGTTGGTTAGGTTGGTTGGTTAGGTTAGGTTGCTTAGGTTGGTTGGTTAGGTTTGGTTGGTTAGGTTGGTTGGTTGGTTGGTTAGGTTAGGTTGCTTAGGTTAGGTTGCTTAGGTTGGTTGGTTAGGTTAGGTTGGTTGGTTAGGTTGGTTGGTTAGGTTAGGTTGCTTAGGTTAGGTTGCTTAGGTTAGGTTGGTTAGGTTAGGTTGCTTAGGTTAGGTTGCTTAGGTTAGGTTGCTTAGGTTGATTAGGTTAGGTCGGTTGATTAGGTTAGGTCGGTTGATAAGGTTAGGTTGGTTAGGTTGCTTAGGTTGGTTAGGTTGGTTGGTTGGTTAGATTGGTTGGTTAGGTTGGTTGGTTAGATTGGTTGGTTAGGTTGGTTGGTTGGTTGGTTGGTTGGTTAGGTTAGATTGGTTAGGTTAGGTTAGGTTAGATTGGTTGGTTAGGTTGGTTGGTTGGTTAGGTTAGGTTGGTTAGGTTAGATTGGTTAGGTTAGGTTAGGTTAGATTGGTTGGTTAGGTTGGTTGGTTGGTTAGGTTAGGTTGGTTAGGTTAGGTTAGGTTAGGTTGGTTAGGTTAGGTTGGTTAGGATGGGTTGGTTAGGTTGGTTGGTTAGATTGGTTGGTTAGATTGGTTGGTTGGTTAGGTTGGTTAGGTGGGTTAGGTTAGGTTAGGTTAGGTTGGGCTGCTTGATTAGGTTGGTTAGGTTGGTTGGTTGGTTGGTTGGTTAGGTTGGTTGCTAAGGTTGGTTGGTTAAGTGGGTTAGGTTGGTTGGTTAGGTTAGATGGTTAGGTTAGGTTGCTTAGGTTGGTTGATTAGGTTGGTTAGGTTGGTTGGTTGGTTGGTTGCTAAGGTTGGTAGGTTAAGTGGGTTAGGTTGGTTGGTTAGGTTGCTTAGGTTGGTTGATTAGGTTGGTTGGTTAGTTGGTTAGGTTGGTTGATTGGTTAGGTTGGTTAGTTTAAGTTGGTTAGGTTAGTTTGTTAGACTGGTTAGGTTGGTTAGAATTAGAATTAGGTTAGAATTTTAGGTTAGAACAAGCATAATTATGGTTTAATAAGCAATTTAGATAATATGTAAGCTTAGGTTGGTTAGGGTATGTTGGTAAGGTACAGTTAAGGTTGGTTATTGTGTTGGTTAGGTGTAATATTTGTATTATTCCACTGAATGATATATATATAATATATATATATATAATATATATATATATATTATATATATAACTGAAAACTCACACCCCAGAAGTTAATCAGAAGCGGATTAAGGCGTCCCTGTACATACCAGTTGTGGGAGTATGGGTTCGAGTCACTTCTGGGGTGTGAGTTTTCAGTTGTATATAGTCCTGGGGACCATTCAGGCTTGTTTGCATATATATATATATATATAATATATATAGATATATATATATATATATATATATATAATATATTATTTAATATTATAATATATATATATATATAATATATATATATATATATATATATATATATATATATATATATATATATATATATATATATATATATATATATAAATATATATATATACATTTTTAGGTTAGTTTAGGTTAGGAAATAGGCTACGTTTGTAGAAATAGAAATAGTTAAAAAAATGAATAAAGTATAAATAAATTATAAATTATTTAAAAACAATAAAAAAATACAGAAAAAATAGCTTGAATTTTAGGTAACGTTTCTTATCACCGAATGCCTCTGTTCACCTAGCAGTAAATAGGTATCCAGGAGTTGGATAGGTTAGGTTAGGTTAGTTTTGGCTAGGAAATAAGCTAGGTTTGGAGGGTTAGGTTAGGTTATTTTAGGCTAGGAAATGGGCTATGTTTGTAGAAATAGTAATAGAAATAGGGCTGTAATTGTAGGTAGCGTTTCCTATCACCGAATGCCTCTATTCACCTAGCAGTAAATAGGTATCCAGGAGTTGGATAGGTTAGGTTAGGTTAGTTTTGGCTAGGAAATAAGCTAGGTTTGGAGGGTTAGGTTAGGTTATTTTAGGCTAGGAAATGGGCTATGTTTGTAGAAATAGTAATAGAAAGAGGGCTGTAATTGTAGGTAACGTTTCCTATCACCGAATGCCTCTATTCACCTAGCAGTAAATAGGTATCCAGAAGTTAGTTAGTTAGGTTAGTTTAGATAAGGTTAGGTTAAGTTAAATTAGGTTAGGTTAGTTATTGCTAGGAAATAGGCTAGGTTTGTAGAAATAGAAATAGGGCTGTAATTGTTGGTAGCATTTCCTATCACCGAATGCCTCTGTTCACCTAGCAGTAAATAGGTATCCAGGAGTACCTTGAGGTGCTTCCTTGAGATGCTTTCGGGGCTTAGCGTCCCCGCGGCCCGGTCGTCGACCAGGCCTCATGGTTGCTGGACTGAACAACAACGCTGTTAGACGCGGCTGCTCGCAACCTGACGTATGAGTCACAGCCTGGTTGATCAGGAGTTAGTTAGGATAGGTTAGGTAAGGTTAGATTAGGTTAGGTTAGATTAGGTTAGGTTAGTTTTGGCTAGGAAATAGGCTAGGTTTGTAGAAATAGAAATAGAAAAAGGGATGTAATTGTTGGTAGCGTTTCCTATCACCGAATGCCTCTGTTCACCTAGCAGTAAATAGGTATCCAGGAGTACCTTGAGGTGCTTCCTTGAGATGCTTTCGGGGCTTAGCGTCCCCGCGGCCCGGTCGTCGACCAGGCCTCATGGTTGCTGGACTGAACAACAACGCTGTTAGACGCGGCTGCTCGCAACCTGACGTATGAGTCACAGCCTGGTTGATCAGGAGTTAGTTAGGTTAGGTTAGGTAAGGTTAGATTAGGTTAGGTTAGATTAGGTTAGGTTAGTTTTGGCTAGGAAATAGGCTAGGTTTGTAGAAATAGAAATAGAAAAAGGGATGTAATTGTTGGTAGCGTTTCCTATCACCGAATGCCTCTGTTCACTTAGCAGTAAGTAAGTATCCAGGAGTTAGTTAGGTTAGGTGAGGAAAGGTGAGGTGATGTGAGGTGAGGTGAGGTGAGGTGAGGTGAGGTGAGGTGAGGTGAGGTGAGGTTAGGTTAGGTTAGGTTAGTTTAGACTAGGAAATAGACTAGGTTTGTAGAAATAGAAATAGAAAAAGGGCTGTAGTTGTTGGTAGTGTTTCCTATCACCGAATGCCTCTGTTCACCTAGCAGTAAGTAAGTATCCAGGAATTAGTTAGGTTAGGTTAGATTAGGTTACGTTAGTTTAGGCTAGGTTTGTAGAAATAGAAATAGGGCTGTAATTGTTGGTAGCGCTTCCTATCACCGAATGTCTCTGTTCACCTAGCAGTAAATAGGTATCCAGGAGTTAGTTAGGTTAGGTTAGGTTAGGTTAGGTTATGTTAGATTAGCTTAGGTTAGGTTAGATTAGGTTAGGTTAGGTTAGGTTGGTTTAGGGTAGGTTTGTAGAAGTAGGGCTGTAATTGTTAGTAGCCTTTCCTATCACCGAATGTCTCTGTTCACCTATCAGTAAATAGGTATCCAGGCGTTAGTAAGCTAGCTACTTGGGGCGTGGTGAGTGAGTGAGGGTTAGTCACTAGTTGGACCTTGTGGGGTGGTGGGTGTTGGAGACCACTATAAGCCTAACATGTATAAAGTGCCTGTCTGCCTGTCCCCCGACTCAATGATGTTAGAAGTATTGACTAAATGAAGCCTAAGAGAGCATATGCAAGGCCTAAGATGAGTCATTTGTCAGCAGCAACTTGTGCGAGATCTATGGCAGCGGTGGCATCCCAACATTTCTATTTTGGAGCAACAGTAGTAGTAGTCCATTTGTTGTTGGTTAATTTGACTAAATAGTTGCAATAAGTACTATCATTAATGGAGAATTGGCTGCTATGTGTGAGTATCCTCCGCCTGCCTGCCTATAAGGCATACATATTTGGGCAGTCTCCGTGTGTGTGTGTGTGTACAAGAATGTCGCACATGGAAATGTGTACATGCTATTTTAATAATAGTTTACCATCCATGTAGAAAACGTCTACCTATTTGGCAGTCCATTGTCTCTCTCTGCCGGCCGGCCGGCCTACCTACCTGCTAAAACTTGTTCACTCAATATGCTGTTGAATATCTATCTCCAGTGATCACTTACCCTTAATTCCTACATTATTAACCAAATGATCTCATTAACAAATCTTTACACATTTCAACCACCTACCTTCCTGCTAACATCAATCACAACAACTAATACACTCAACTCAGTCCCAAACACTTTTCTTATTCCTTCCTCAACACCTCGCCCTATATAACCTATCTTACAATATTAAATTTAAATACCTAACTGCCAACCCCCCCTCCCCCACCAACAACACCTCCCAAGGTAGCTCCTCAGGGCCCCTCTCCCCCTGCCCCCTCCCCCACCAACCAACCCCCCCCCCCTGCAATGGAGGCCGCCGAACCCCTACCCCCCATACCGCCCCCTCCATCACCACCCCCCCCCCCGGCCCAACACAGAAAATGGCGGCCACAACGCTATATTTAACCAGCCAAAACCTTCGTTTCTTCGCCTATGTACTATTTATTCTTGAAACAAAACGAGGGAAAAAACAAACCGGATTTTCCTTCCCTAGTAAAACATGTATTTTACAGAACGAGGCCTAAAATAGCACATATTAGATATTGCATTGCTTGTTTACCATTCACAAACTCATTTGGAAACACCACACTAATTATTAATACATACTTTTAAACACACACACACACACACATGTCAGTTAGCCTAAATTCTCCAATATTCATTCGTAAAACTGCCTCACGGGACTGCAATCTTATCAAACAAAGCTGTCTGGTATTTCTAACTGTCAACACAAATTAACAACTTCACATCTCAATCATTGCAACTGTTGATAAATAGACACTAACTAACCTTGCTATGAGATATAAATACAAGTGCCAAATTTGATCAGAAGGCAACTCCAGCGTGGCCTAGTCGGATAGACAAGTTCCTAATCCGGATAGATCTGCGTTCGAGCCTGTCGGAACGGTTGCAAGTACAGGGCACAGATTTCTCGTGTGTCCCCTCCTGTAGGAGCATCAGTTTCGATAGATTCTCTGGATAGCCGAAGATTGATTGACCGACTCTTGGAATGTGGGGAAGGGTTGAAGTCCGGGGCCACGGACGGATACTGGATCCACTGACCTCGGGCAGGTCTTTCAATCCACCTGGATTTCAGGTGGGGAGAAGGGAGGCAATTTGGGTCGACACAAATAGCTTCCTGGACCCAAAACCCCTTGGATACACGGACACGGACACTCACACGGACACACACACGGACACTCATGGACTCTGACACGAACCGAAGGTTCGAGTCAGATAATAAGAGAGAGGTTAGTTAGGTTGGTTAGGTTAGTTAGGTTGGTTAGGTTAGGTTGTAGGTTGGTTGGTTAGGTTGTTGTTAGGTTGGTTGGTTAGGTTGGTTGTTAGGTTGGTTGGTGGTTAGGTTGCTTAGGTTGGTTGGTTAGGTTTGGTTGGTTAGGTTGGTTGGTTGGTTGGTTAGGTTAGGTTGCTTAGGTTAGGTTGCTTAGGTTGGTTGGTTAGGTTAGGTTGGTTGGTTAGGGGTTGGTTAGGTTAGGTTGCTTAGGTTAGGTTGCTTAGGTTAGGTTGGTTAGGTTAGGTTGCTTAGGTTAGGTTGCTTAGGTTAGGTTGCTTAGGTTGATTAGGTTAGGTCGGTTGATTAGGTTAGGTCGGTTGATAAGGTTAGGTTGGTTAGGTTGCTTAGGTTGGTTAGGTTGGTTGGTTGGTTAGATTGGTTGGTTAGGTTGGTTGGTTAGATTGGTTGGTTAGGTTGGTTGGTTGGTTGGTTGTTGTTAGGTTAGATTGGTTAGGTTAGGTTAGGTTAGATTGGTTGGTTAGGTGGTTGGTTGGTTAGGTTAGATTGGTTAGGTTAGGTTAGGTTAGGTAGATGGTTGGTTAGGTTGGTTGGTTGGTTAGGTTAGGTTGGTTAGGTTAGGTTAGGTTGGTTAGGTTAGGTTGGTTAGATGGGTTGGTTAGGTTGGTTGGTTAGATTGGTTGGTTAGATTGGTTGGTTGGTTAGGTTGGTTGGTTAGGTGGGTTAGGTTAGGTTAGGTTAGGTTGGGCTGCTTGATTAGGTTGGTTAGGTTGGTTGGTTGGTTGGTTGGTTAGGTTGGTTGCTAAGGTTGGTTGGTTAAGTGGGTTAGGTTGGTTGGTTAGGTTAGATGGTTAGGTTAGGTTGCTTAGGTTGGTTGATTAGGTTGGTTAGGTTGGTTGGTTGGTTGGTTGCTAAGGTTGGTAGGTTAAGTGGGTTAGGTTGGTTGGTTAGGTTGCTTAGGTTGGTTGATTAGGTTGGTTGGTTAGTTGGTTAGGTTGTTGATTGGTTAGGTTGGTTAGTTTAAGTTGGTTAGGTTAGTTTGTTAGACTGGTTAGGTTGGTTAGAATTAGAATTAGGTTAGAATTTTAGGTTAGAACAAGCATAATTATGGTTTAATAAGCAATTTAGATAATATGTAAGCTTAGGTTGGTTAGGGTATGTTGGTAAGGTACAGTTAAGGTTGGTTATTTTGTGGTTGGTTAGGTGTAATATTTGTATTATTCCACTGAATGATATATATATATATATATATATATATATATATAATATATTATATATATATATATATATATAAATATATTAAATATATATATATTATATATATATATATATATATATATATATATATATATATATATATATATATATATATATTATATATATATATATATATATACATTTTTAGGTTAGTTTAGGTTAGGAAATAGGCTACGTTTGTAGAAATAGAAATAGTTAAAAAAATGAATAAAGTATAAATAAATTATAAATTATTTAAAAACAATAAAAAAATACAGAAAAAAATAGCTTGAATTTTAGGTAACGTTTCTTATCACCGAATGCCTCTGTTCACCTAGCAGTAAATAGGTATCCAGGAGTTGGTAGGTTAGGTTAGGTTAGTTTTGGCTAGGAAATAAGCTAGGTTTGGAGGGTTAGGTTAGGTTATTTAGGCTAGGAAATGGGCTATGTTTGTAGAAATAGTAATAGAAATAGGGCTGTAATTGTAGGTAGCGTTTCCTATCACCGAATGCCTCTATTCACCTAGCAGTAAATAGGTATCCAGGAGTTGGATAGGTTAGGTTAGGTTAGTTTTGGCTAGGAAATAAGCTAGGTTTGGAGGGTTAGGTTAGGTTATTTTAGGCTAGGAAATGGGCTATGTTTGTAGAAATAGTAATAGAAAGAGGGCTGTAATTGTAGGTAACGTTTCCTATCACCGAATGCCTCTATTCACCTAGCAGTAAATAGGTATCCAGAAGTTAGTTAGTTAGGTTAGTTTAGATAAGGTTAGGTTAAGTTAAATTAGGTTAGGTTAGTTATTGCTAGGAAATAGGCTAGGTTTGTAGAAATAGAAATAGGGCTGTAATTGTTGGTAGCATTTCCTATCACCGAATGCCTCTGTTCACCTAGCAGTAAATAGGTATCCAGGAGTACCTTGAGGTGCTTCCTTGAGATGCTTTCGGGGCTTAGCGTCCCCGCGGCCCGGTCGTCGACCAGGCCTCATGGTTGCTGGACTGAACAACAACGCTGTTAGACGCGGCTGCTCGCAACCTGACGTATGAGTCACAGCCTGGTTGATCAGGAGTTAGTTAGGATAGGTTAGGTAAGGTTAGATTAGGTTAGGTTAGATTAGGTTAGGTTAGTTTTGGCTAGGAAATAGGCTAGGTTTGTAGAAATAGAAATAGAAAAAGGGATGTAATTGTTGGTAGCGTTTCCTATCACCGAATGCCTCTGTTCACCTAGCAGTAAATAGGTATCCAGGAGTACCTTGAGGTGCTTCCTTGAGATGCTTTCGGGGCTTAGCGTCCCCGCGGCCCGGTCGTCGACCAGGCCTCATGGTTGCTGGACTGAACAACAACGCTGTTAGACGCGGCTGCTCGCAACCTGACGTATGAGTCACAGCCTGGTTGATCAGGAGTTAGTTAGGTTAGGTTAGGTAAGGTTAGATTAGGTTAGGTTAGATTAGGTTAGGTTAGTTTTGGCTAGGAAATAGGCTAGGTTTGTAGAAAGAAATAGAAAAAGGGATGTAATTGTTGGTAGCGTTTCCTATCACCGAATGCCTCTGTTCACTTAGCAGTAAGTAAGTATCCAGGAGTTAGTTAGGTTAGGTGAGGAAAGGTGAGGTGATGTGAGGTGAGGTGAGGTGAGGTGAGGTGAGGTGAGGTGAGGTGAGGTGAGGTTAGGTTAGGTTAGGTTAGGTTAGTTTAGACTAGGAAATAGACTAGGTTTGTAGAAATAGAAATAGAAAAAGGGCTGTAGTT
Organism: Procambarus clarkii; assembly: GCF_040958095.1. Classification (NCBI taxonomy): domain Eukaryota; kingdom Metazoa; phylum Arthropoda; class Malacostraca; order Decapoda; family Cambaridae; genus Procambarus; species Procambarus clarkii. The sequence goes on from NW_027189352.1 coordinate 20,665, forward strand.
GTTGGTAGTGTTTCCTATCACCGAATGCCTCTGTTCACCTAGCAGTAAGTAAGTATCCAGGAATTAGTTAGGTTAGGTTAGATTAGGTTACGTTAGTTTAGGCTAGGTTTGTAGAAATAGAAATAGGGCTGTAATTGTTGGTAGCGCTTCCTATCACCGAATGTCTCTGTTCACCTAGCAGTAAATAGGTATCCAGGAGTTAGTTAGGTTAGGTTAGGTTAGGTTAGGTTATGTTAGATTAGCTTAGGTTAGGTTAGATTAGGTTAGGTTAGGTTAGGTTGGTTTAGGGTAGGTTTGTAGAAGTAGGGCTGTAATTGTTAGTAGCCTTTCCTATCACCGAATGTCTCTGTTCACCTATCAGTAAATAGGTATCCAGGCGTTAGTAAGCTAGCTACTTGGGGCGTGGTGAGTGAGTGAGGGTTAGTCACTAGTTGGACCTTGTGGGGTGGTGGGTGTTGGAGACCACTATAAGCCTAACATGTATAAAGTGCCTGTCTGCCTGTCCCCCTCAATGATGTTAGAAGTATTGACTAAATGAAGCCTAAGAGAGCATATGCAAGGCCTAAGATGAGTCATTTGTCAGCAGCAACTTGTGCGAGATCTATGGCAGCGGTGGCATCCCAACATTTCTATTTTGGAGCAACAGTAGTAGTAGTCCATTTGTTGTTGGTTAATTTGACTAAATAGTTGCAATAAGTACTATCATTAATGGAGAATTGGCTGCTATGTGTGAGTATCCTCCGCCTGCCTGCCTATAAGGCATACATATTTGGGCAGTCTCCGTGTGTGTGTGTGTGTACAAGAATGTCGCACATGGAAATGTGTACATGCTATTTTAATAATAGTTTACCATCCATGTAGAAAACGTCTACCTATTTGGCAGTCCATTGTCTCTCTCTGCCGGCCGGCCGGCCTACCTACCTGCTAAAACTTGTTCACTCAATATGCTGTTGAATATCTATCTCCAGTGATCACTTACCCTTAATTCCTACATTATTAACCAAATGATCTCATTAACAAATCTTTACACATTTCAACCACCTACCTTCCTGCTAACATCAATCACAACAACTAATACACTCAACTCAGTCCCAAACACTTTTCTTATTCCTTCCTCAACACCTCGCCCTATATAACCTATCTTACAATATTAAATTTAAATACCTAACTGACAACCCCCCCCCCCCCCACCAACAACACCTCCCAAGGTAGCTCCTCAGGGCCCCTCTCCCCCTGCCACCACCCCCACCAACAAACCAACCCCCCCCCCCCCTGCAATGGAGGCCGCCGAACCCCTACCCCCCATACCGCCCCCTCCATCACCCCACCCCCCCCCGGCCCAACACAGAAAATGGCGGCCACAACGCTATATTTAACCAGCCAAAACCTTCGTTTCTTCGCCTATGTACTATTTATTCTTGAAATAAAACGAGGGAAAAAACAAACCGGATTTTCCTTCCCTAGTAAAACATGTATTTTACAGAACGAGGCCTAAAATAGCACATATTAGATATTGCATTGCTTGTTTACCATTCACAAACTCATTTGGAAACACCACACTAATTATTAATACATACTTTTAAACACACACACACACACACATGTCAGTTAGCCTAAATTCTCCAATATTCATTCGTAAAACTGCCTCACGGGACTGCAATCTTATCAAACAAAGCTGTCTGGTATTTCTAACTGTCAACACAAATTAACAACTTCACATCTCAATCATTGCAACTGTTGATAAATAGACACTAACTAACCTTGCTATGAGATATAAATACAAGTGCCAAATTTGATTCAGAAGGCAACTCCAGCGTGGCCTAGTCGGATAGAACAAGTTCCTAATCCGGATAGATCTGCGTTCGAGCCTGTCGGAACGGTTGCAAGTACAGGGCACAGATTTCTCTGTGTGTCCCCTCCTGTAGGAGCATCAGTTTCGATAGATTCTCTGGATAGCCGAAGATTGATTGACCGACTCCTTGGAATGTGGGGAAGGGTTGAAGTCCGGGGGGCCACGGACGGATACCTGGATCCACTGACCTCGGGCAGGTCTTTCAATCCACCTGGATTTCAGGTGGGGAGAAGGGAGGCAATTTGGGTCGACACAAATAGCTTCCTGGACCCAAAACCCCTTGGATACACGGACACGGACACTCACACGGACACACACACGGACACTCATGGACTCTGACACGAACCGAAGGTTCGAGTCAGATAATAAGAAGAGAGGTTAGGTTAGGTTGGTTAGGTTAGGTTAGGTTGTTAGGTTAGGTTCTTAGGTTGGTTGGTTAGGTTAGGTTGCTTAGGTTGGTTGGTTAGGTTGGTTGGTTAGGTTGGTTGGTTAGGTTAGGTTGCTTAGGTTGGTTGGTTAGGTTTGGTTGGTTAGGTTGGTTGGTTGGTTGGTTAGGTTAGGTTGCTTAGGTTAGGTTGCTTAGGTTGGTTGGTTAGGTTAGGTTGGTTGGTTAGGTTGGTTGGTTAGGTTAGGTTGCTTAGGTTAGGTTGCTTAGGTTAGGTTGGTTAGGTTAGGTTGCTTAGGTTAGGTTGCTTAGGTTAGGTTGCTTAGGTTGATTAGGTTAGGTCGGTTGATTAGGTTAGGTCGGTTGATAAGGTTAGGTTGGTTAGGTTGCTTAGGTTGGTTAGGTTGGTTGGTTGGTTAGATTGGTTGGTTAGGTTGGTTGGTTAGATTGGTTGGTTAGGTTGGTTGGTTGGTTGGTTGGTTGGTTAGGTTAGATTGGTTAGGTTAGGTTAGGTTAGATTGGTTGGTTAGGTTGGTTGGTTTAGGTTAGGTTGGTTAGGTTAGATTGGTTAGGTTAGGTTAGGTTAGATTGGTTGGTTAGGTTGGTTGGTTGGTTAGGTTAGGTTGGTTAGGTTAGGTTAGGTTAGGTTGGTTAGGTTAGGTTGGTTAGATGGGTTGGTTAGGTTGGTTGGTTAGATTGGTTGGTTAGATTGGTTGGTTGGTTAGGTTGGTTGGTTAGGTGGGTTAGGTTAGGTTAGGTTAGGTTGGGCTGCTTGATTAGGTTGGTTAGGTTGGTTGGTTGGTTGGTTGGTTAGGTTGGTTGCTAAGGTTGGTTGGTTAAGTGGGTTAGGTTGGTTGGTTAGGTTAGATGGTTAGGTTAGGTTGCTTAGGTTGGTTGATTAGGTTGGTTAGGTTGGTTGGTTGGTTGGTTGCTAAGGTTGGTAGGTTAAGTGGGTTAGGTTGGTTGGTTAGGTTGCTTAGGTTGGTTGATTAGGTTGGTTGGTTAGTTGGTTAGGTTGGTTGATTGGTTAGGTTGGTTAGTTTAAGTTGGTTAGGTTAGTTTGTTAGACTGGTTAGGTTGGTTAGAATTAGAATTAGGTTAGAATTTTAGGTTAGAACAAGCATAATTATGGTTTAATAAGCAATTTAGATAATATGTAAGCTTAGGTTGGTTAGGGTATGTTGGTAAGGTACAGTTAAGGTTGGTTATTTTGTGGTTGGTTAGGTGTAATATTTGTATTATTCCACTGAATGATATATATATATATATATATATATATATATATATATATATATATATATATATATATATATATATATATATATATATATATATATATATATATATATATATATATATATATATATATATATATATATATATATATATATATATATATATATATATATATATATATATATATATATATATACATTTTTAGGTTAGTTTAGGTTAGGAAATAGGCTACGTTTGTAGAAATAGAAATAGTTAAAAAAATGAATAAAGTATAAATAAATTATAAATTATTTAAAAACAATAAAAAAATACAGAAAAAAATAGCTTGAATTTTAGGTAACGTTTCTTATCACCGAATGCCTCTGTTCACCTAGCAGTAAATAGGTATCCAGGAGTTGGATAGGTTAGGTTAGGTTAGTTTTGGCTAGGAAATAAGCTAGGTTTGGAGGGTTAGGTTAGGTTATTTTAGGCTAGGAAATGGGCTATGTTTGTAGAAATAGTAATAGAAATAGGGCTGTAATTGTAGGTAGCGTTTCCTATCACCGAATGCCTCTATTCACCTAGCAGTAAATAGGTATCCAGGAGTTGGATAGGTTAGGTTAGGTTAGTTTTGGCTAGGAAATAAGCTAGGTTTGGAGGGTTAGGTTAGGTTATTTTAGGCTAGGAAATGGGCTATGTTTGTAGAAATAGTAATAGAAAGAGGGCTGTAATTGTAGGTAACGTTTCCTATCACCGAATGCCTCTATTCACCTAGCAGTAAATAGGTATCCAGAAGTTAGTTAGTTAGGTTAGTTTAGATAAGGTTAGGTTAAGTTAAATTAGGTTAGGTTAGTTATTGCTAGGAAATAGGCTAGGTTTGTAGAAATAGAAATAGGGCTGTAATTGTTGGTAGCATTTCCTATCACCGAATGCCTCTGTTCACCTAGCAGTAAATAGGTATCCAGGAGTACCTTGAGGTGCTTCCTTGAGATGCTTTCGGGGCTTAGCGTCCCCGCGGCCCGGTCGTCGACCAGGCCTCATGGTTGCTGGACTGAACAACAACGCTGTTAGACGCGGCTGCTCGCAACCTGACGTATGAGTCACAGCCTGGTTGATCAGGAGTTAGTTAGGATAGGTTAGGTAAGGTTAGATTAGGTTAGGTTAGATTAGGTTAGGTTAGTTTTGGCTAGGAAATAGGCTAGGTTTGTAGAAATAGAAATAGAAAAAGGGATGTAATTGTTGGTAGCGTTTCCTATCACCGAATGCCTCTGTTCACCTAGCAGTAAATAGGTATCCAGGAGTACCTTGAGGTGCTTCCTTGAGATGCTTTCGGGGCTTAGCGTCCCCGCGGCCCGGTCGTCGACCAGGCCTCATGGTTGCTGGACTGAACAACAACGCTGTTAGACGCGGCTGCTCGCAACCTGACGTATGAGTCACAGCCTGGTTGATCAGGAGTTAGTTAGGTTAGGTTAGGTAAGGTTAGATTAGGTTAGGTTAGATTAGGTTAGGTTAGTTTTGGCTAGGAAATAGGCTAGGTTTGTAGAAATAGAAATAGAAAAAGGGATGTAATTGTTGGTAGCGTTTCCTATCACCGAATGCCTCTGTTCACTTAGCAGTAAGTAAGTATCCAGGAGTTAGTTAGGTTAGGTGAGGAAAGGTGAGGTGATGTGAGGTGAGGTGAGGTGAGGTGAGGTGAGGTGAGGTGAGTTAGGTTAGGTTAGGTTAGGTTAGTTTAGACTAGGAAATAGACTAGGTTTGTAGAAATAGAAATAGAAAAAGGGCTGTAGTTGTTGGTAGTGTTTCCTATCACCGAATGCCTCTGTTCACCTAGCAGTAAGTAAGTATCCAGGAATTAGTTAGGTTAGGTTAGATTAGGTTACGTTAGTTTAGGCTAGGTTTGTAGAAATAGAAATAGGGCTGTAATTGTTGGTAGCGCTTCCTATCACCGAATGTCTCTGTTCACCTAGCAGTAAATAGGTATCCAGGAGTTAGTTAGGTTAGGTTAGGTTAGGTTAGGTTATGTTAGATTAGCTTAGGTTAGGTTAGATTAGGTTAGGTTAGGTTAGGTTGGTTTAGGGTAGGTTTGTAGAAGTAGGGCTGTAATTGTTAGTAGCCTTTCCTATCACCGAATGTCTCTGTTCACCTATCAGTAAATAGGTATCCAGGCGTTAGTAAGCTAGCTACTTGGGGCGTGGTGAGTGAGTGAGGGTTAGTCACTAGTTGGACCTTGTGGGGTGGTGGGTGTTGGAGACCACTATAAGCCTAACATGTATAAAGTGCCTGTCTGCCTGTCCCCCGACTCAATGATGTTAGAAGTATTGACTAAATGAAGCCTAAGAGAGCATATGCAAGGCCTAAGATGAGTCATTTGTCAGCAGCAACTTGTGCGAGATCTATGGCAGCGGTGGCATCCCAACATTTCTATTTTGGAGCAACAGTAGTAGTAGTCCATTTGTTGTTGGTTAATTTGACTAAATAGTTGCAATAAGTACTATCATTAATGGAGAATTGGCTGCTATGTGTGAGTATCCTCCGCCTGCCTGCCTATAAGGCATACATATTTGGGCAGTCTCCGTGTGTGTGTGTGTGTACAAGAATGTCGCACATGGAAATGTGTACATGCTATTTTAATAATAGTTTACCATCCATGTAGAAAACGTCTACCTATTTGGCAGTCCATTGTCTCTCTCTGCCGGCCGGCCGGCCTACCTACCTGCTAAAACTTGTTCACTCAATATGCTGTTGAATATCTATCTCCAGTGATCACTTACCCTTAATTCCTACATTATTAACCAAATGATCTCATTAACAAATCTTTACACATTTCAACCACCTACCTTCCTGCTAACATCAATCACAACAACTAATACACTCAACTCAGTCCCAAACACTTTTCTTATTCCTTCCTCAACACCTCGCCCTATATAACCTATCTTACAATATTAAATTTAAATACCTAACTGACAACCCCCCCCCCACCACCACCAACAACACCTCCCAAGGTAGCTCCTCAGGGCCCCTCTCCCCCTGCCACCACCCCCACCAACAAACCAACCCCCCCCCCCCTGCAATGGAGGCCGCCGAACCCCTACCCCCCATACCGCCCCCTCCATCACCCCCACCCCCCCCCCGGCCCAACACAGAAAATGGCGGCCACAACGCTATATTTAACCAGCCAAAACCTTCGTTTCTTCGCCTATGTACTATTTATTCTTGAAATAAAACGAGGGAAAAAACAAACCGATTTTCCTTCCCTAGTAAAACATGTATTTTACAGAACGAGGCCTAAAATAGCACATATTAGATATTGCATTGCTTGTTTACCATTCACAAACTCATTTGGAAACACCACACTAATTATTAATACATACTTTTAAACACACACACACACACACATGTCAGTTAGCCTAAATTCTCCAATATTCATTCGTAAAACTGCCTCACGGGACTGCAATCTTATCAAACAAAGCTGTCTGGTATTTCTAACTGTCAACACAAATTAACAACTTCACATCTCAATCATTGCAACTGTTGATAAATAGACACTAACTAACCTTGCTATGAGATATAAATACAAGTGCCAAATTTGATTCAGAAGGCAACTCCAGCGTGGCCTAGTCGGATAGAACAAGTTCCTAATCCGGATAGATCTGCGTTCGAGCCTGTCGGAACGGTTGCAAGTACAGGGCACAGATTTCTCTGTGTGTCCCCTCCTGTAGGAGCATCAGTTTCGATAGATTCTCTGGATAGCCGAAGATTGATTGACCGACTCCTTGGAATGTGGGGAAGGGTTGAAGTCCGGGGGGCCACGGACGGATACCTGGATCCACTGACCTCGGGCAGGTCTTTCAATCCACCTGGATTTCAGGTGGGGAGAAGGGAGGCAATTTGGGTCGACACAAATAGCTTCCTGGACCCAAAACCCCTTGGATACACGGACACGGACACTCACACGGACACACACACGGACACTCATGGACTCTGACACGAACCGAAGGTTCGTGTCAGATAATAAGAAGAGAGGTTAGGTTAGGTTGGTTAGGTTAGGTTAGGTTGCTTAGGTTAGGTTGCTTAGGTTGGTTGGTTAGGTTAGGTTGGTTAGGTTGGTTGGTTAGGTTGGTTGGTTAGGTTGGTTGGTTAGGTTAGGTTGCTTAGGTTGGTTGGTTAGGTTTGGTTGGTTAGGTTGGTTGGTTGGTTGGTTAGGTTAGGTTGCTTAGGTTAGGTTGCTTAGGTTGGTTGGTTAGGTTAGGTTGGTTGGTTAGGTTGGTTGGTTAGGTTAGGTTGCTTAGGTTAGGTTGCTTAGGTTAGGTTGGTTAGGTTAGGTTGCTTAGGTTAGGTTGCTTAGGTTAGGTTGCTTAGGTTGATTAGGTTAGGTCGGTTGATTAGGTTAGGTCGGTTGATAAGGTTAGGTTGGTTAGGTTGCTTAGGTTGGTTAGGTTGGTTGGTTGGTTAGATTGGTTGGTTAGGTTGGTTGGTTAGATTGGTTGGTTAGGTTGGTTGGTTGGTTGGTTGGTTGGTTAGGTTAGATTGGTTAGGTTAGGTTAGGTTAGATTGGTTGGTTAGGTTGGTTGGTTGGTTAGGTTAGGTTGGTTAGGTTAGATTGGTTAGGTTAGGTTAGGTTAGATTGGTTGGTTAGGTTGGTTGGTTGGTTAGGTTAGGTTGGTTAGGTTAGGTTAGGTTAGGTTGGTTAGGTTAGGTTGGTTAGGATGGGTTGGTTAGGTTGGTTGGTTAGATTGGTTGGTTAGATTGGTTGGTTGGTTAGGTTGGTTAGGTGGGTTAGGTTAGGTTAGGTTAGGTTGGGCTGCTTGATTAGGTTGGTTAGGTTGGTTGGTTGGTTGGTTGGTTAGGTTGGTTGCTAAGGTTGGTTGGTTAAGTGGGTTAGGTTGGTTGGTTAGGTTAGATGGTTAGGTTAGGTTGCTTAGGTTGGTTGATTAGGTTGGTTAGGTTGGTTGGTTGGTTGGTTGCTAAGGTTGGTAGGTTAAGTGGGTTAGGTTGGTTGGTTAGGTTGCTTAGGTTGGTTGATTAGGTTGGTTGGTTAGTTGGTTAGGTTGGTTGATTGGTTAGGTTGGTTAGTTTAAGTTGGTTAGGTTAGTTTGTTAGACTGGTTAGGTTGGTTAGAATTAGAATTAGGTTAGAATTTTAGGTTAGAACAAGCATAATTATGGTTTAATAAGCAATTTAGATAATATGTAAGCTTAGGTTGGTTAGGGTATGTTGGTAAGGTACAGTTAAGGTTGGTTATTTTGTGGTTGGTTAGGTGTAATATTTGTATTATTCCACTGAATGATATATATATATATATATATATATATATATATATATATATATATATATATATATCATATCATATATATTAGTATATCATATAGTATATATATATATATATATATATATATATATATATATATATATATATATATATATATATATATATATATATATATATATATATATATATATATATATATATATATATATATATATATATATATATATATATATATATATATATATATTTTTAGGTTAGTTTTAGGTTAGGAATAGGCTACGTTTGTAGAAATAGAAATAGTTAAAAAAATGAATAAAGTATAAATAAATTATAAATTATTTAAAAACAATAAAAAATACAGAAAACAATAGCTTGAATTTTAGGTAACGTTTCTTATCACCGAATGCCTCTGTTCACCTAGCAGTAAATAGGTATCCAGGAGTTTGGATAGGTTAGGTTAGGTTTGTTTTGGCTAGGAATAAGCTAGGTTTGGAGGGTTAGGTTAGGTTATTTTAGGCTAGGAAATGGGCTATGTTTGTAGAAATAGTAATAGAAATAGGGCTGTATTGTAGGTAGCGTTTCCTATCACCGAATGCCTCTATTCACCTAGCAGTAAATAGGTATCCAGAGTTGGATAGGTTAGGTTAGGTTAGTTTTGGCTAGGAAATAAGCTAGGTTTGGAGGGTTAGGTTAGGTTTTTTAGGCTAGAAATGGGCTATGTTTGTAGAAATAGTAATAGAAAGAGGGCTGTAATTGTAGGTAACGTTTCCTATCACCGAATGCCTCTATTCACCTAGCAGTAAATAGGTATCCAGAAGTTAGTTAGTTAGGTTAGTTTAGATAAGGTTAGGTTAAGTTAAATTAGGTTAGGTTAGTTATTGCTAGGAAATAGGCTAGGTTTGTAGAAATAGAAATAGGGCTGTAATTGTTGGTAGCATTTCCTATCACCGAATGCCTCTGTTCACCTAGCAGTAAATAGGTATCCAGGAGTACCTTGAGGTGCTTCCTTGAGATGCTTTCGGGGCTTAGCGTCCCCCGGCCCGGTCGTCGACCAGGCTCATGGTTGCTGGACTGAACAACAACGCTGTTAGACGCGGCTGCTCGCAACCTGACGTATGAGTCACAGCCTGGTTGATCAGGAGTTAGTTAGGATAGGTTAGGTAAGGTTAGATTAGGTAGGTTAGATTAGGTTAGGTTAGTTTTGGCTAGGAAATAGGCTAGGTTTGTAGAAATAGAAATAGAAAAGGGATGTAATTGTTGGTAGCGTTTCTATCACCGAATGCCTCTGTTCACCTAGCAGTAAATAGGTATCCAGGAGTACCTTGAGGTGCTTCCTTGAGATGCTTTCGGGGCTTAGCGTCCCCGCGGCGCCGGGTCGTCGACCAGGCCTCATGGTTGCTGGACTGAACAACAACGCTGTTAGACGCGGCTGCTCGCAACCTGACGTATGAGTCACAGCCTGGTTGATCAGGAGTTAGTTAGGTTAGGTTAGGTAAGGTTAGATTAGGTTAGGTTAGATTAGGTTAGGTTAGTTTTGGCTAGGAAATAGGCTAGGTTTGTAGAAATAGAAATAGAAAAAGGGATGTAATTGTTGGTAGCGTTTCCTATCACCGATGCCTCTGTTCACTTAGCAGTAAGTAAGTATCCAGGAGTTAGTTAGGTTAGGTGAGGAAAGGTGAGGTGATGTGAGGTAGGTGAGGTGAGGTGAGGTGAGGTGAGGTGAGGTGAGGTGAGGTTAGGTTAGGTTAGGTTAGTTTTAGACTAGGAAATAGACTAGGTTTGTAGAAATAGAAATAGAAAAAGGGCTGTAGTTGTTGGTAGTGTTTCCTATCACCGAATGCCTCTGTTCACCTAGCAGTAAGTAAGTATCCAGGAATTAGTTAGGTTAGGTTAGATTAGGTTACGTTGTTTAGGCTAGGTTTGTAGAAATAGAAATAGGGCTGTAATTGTTGGTAGCGCTTCCTATCACCGAATGTCTCTGTTCACCTAGCAGTAAATAGGTATCCAGGAGTTAGTTAGGTTAGGTTAGGTTAGGTTAGGTTATGTTAGATTAGCTTAGGTTAGGTTAGATTAGGTTAGGTTAGGTTAGTTGGTTTAGGGTAGGTTTGTAGAAGTAGGGCTGTAATTGTTATAGCCTTTCCTATCACCGAATGTCTCTGTTCACCTATCAGTAAATAGGTATCCAGGCGTTAGTAAGCTAGCTACTTGGGCGTGGTGAGTGAGTGAGGGTTAGTCACTAGTTGGACCTTGTGGGGTGGTGGGTGTTGGAGACCACTATAAGCCTAACATGTATAAAGTGCCTGTCTGCCTGTCCCCCGACTCAATGATGTTAGAAGTATTGACTAAATGAAGCCTAAGAGAGCATATGCAAGGCCTAAGATGAGTCATTTGTCAGCAGCAACTTGTGCGAGATCTATGGCAGCGGTGGCATCCCAACATTTCTATTTTGGAGCAACAGTAGTAGTAGTCCATTTGTTGTTGGTTAATTTGACTAAATAGTTGCAATAAGTACTATCATTAATGGAGAATTGGCTGCTATGTGTGAGTATCCTCCGCCTGCCTGCCTATAAGGCATACATATTTGGGCAGTCTCCGTGTGTGTGTGTGTGTACAAGAATGTCGCACATGGAAATGTGTACATGCTATTTTAATAATAGTTTACCATCCATGTAGAAAACGTCTACCTATTTGGCAGTCCATTGTCTCTCTCTGCCGGCCGGCCGGCCTACCTACCTGCTAAAACTTGTTCACTCAATATGCTGTTGAATATCTATCTCCAGTGATCACTTACCCTTAATTCCTACATTATTAACCAAATGATCTCATTAACAATCTTTACACATTTCAACCACCTACCTTCCTGCTAACATCAATCACAACAACTAATACACTCAACTCAGTCCCAAACACTTTTCTTATTCCTTCCTCAACAACCTCGCCCTATATAACCTATCTTACAATATTAAATTTAAATACCTAACTGCAACTCCCCCCCCCCCCCACCAACACACCTCCCAAGGTAGCTCCTCAGGGCCCCTCTCCCCCTGCCCCCCCCCACCAACCAACCCCCCCCCCTGCAATGGAGGCCGCCGAACCCCTACCCCCCATACCGCCCCCTCCATCACCACCACCCCCCCCCCCGGCCCAACACAGAAAATGGCGGCCACAACGCTATATTTAACCAGCCAAAACCTTCGTTTCTTCGCCTATGTACTATTTATCTTGAAACAAACGAGGGAAAAACAAACCGGATTTTCCTTCCCTAGTAAAACATGTATTTTACAGAACGAGGCCTAAAATAGCACATATTAGATATTGCATTGCTTGTTTACCATTCACAAACTCATTTGGAAACACCACACTAATTATTAATACATACTTTTAAACACACACACACACACACATGTCAGTTAGCCTAAATTCTCCAATATTCATTCGTAAAACTGCCTCACGGGACTGCAATCTTATCAAACAAAGCTGTCTGGTATTTCTAACTGTCAACACAAATTAACAACTTCACATCTCAATCATTGCAACTGTTTAAATAGACACTAACTAACCTTGCTATGAGATATAAATACAAGTGCCAAATTTGATTCAGAAGGCAACTCCAGCGTGGCCTAGTCGGATAGAACAAGTTCCTAATCCGGATAGATCTGCGTTCGAGCCTGTCGGAACGGTTGCAAGTACAGGGCACAGATTTCTCTGTGTGTCCCCTCCTGTAGGAGCATCAGTTTCGATAGATTCTCTGGATAGCCGAAGATTGATTGACCGACTCCTTGGAATGTGGGGAAGGTTGAAGTCCGGGGGGCACGGACGGATACCTGGATCCACTGACCTCGGGCAGGTCTTTCAATCCACCTGGATTTCAGTGGGGAGAAGGGAGGCAATTTGGGTCGACACAAATAGCTTCCTGGACCCAAAACCCCTTGGATACACGGACACGGACACTCACACGGACACACACACGGACACTCATGGACTCTGACACGAACCGAAGGTTCGAGTCAGATAATAAGAAGAGAGGTTAGTTAGGTTGGTTGGTTAGGTTGGTTGGTTAGGTTGGTTGGTTAGGTTAGGTTGCTTAGGTTGGTTGGTTAGGTTGGTTGGTTAGGTTGGTTGGTTAGGTTAGGTTGCTTAGGTTGGTTGGTTAGGTTTGGTTGGTTAGGTTGGTTGGTTGGTTGGTTAGGTTAGGTTGCTTAGGTTAGGTTGCTTAGGTTGGTTGGTTAGGTTAGGTTGGTTGGTTAGGTTGGTTGGTTAGGTTAGGTTGCTTAGGTTAGGTTGCTTAGGTTAGGTTGGTTAGGTTAGGTTGCTTAGGTTAGGTTGCTTAGGTTAGGTTGCTTAGGTTGATTGGTTAGGTCGGTTGATTAGGTTAGGTCGGTTGATAAGGTTAGGTTGGTTAGGTTGCTTAGGTTGGTTAGGTTGGTTGGTTGGTTAGATTGGTTGGTTAGGTTGGTTGGTTAGATTGGTTGGTTAGGTTGGTTGGTTGGTTGGTTGGTTGGTAGGTTAGATTGGTTAGGTTAGGTTAGGTTAGATTGGTTGGTTAGGTTGGTTGGTTGGTTAGGTTAGGTTAGATTGGTTAGGTTAGGTTAGGTTAGATTGGTTGGTTAGGTTGGTTGGTTGGTTAGGTTAGGTTGGTTAGGTTAGGTTAGGTTAGGTTGGTTAGGTTAGGTTGGTTAAGATGGGTTGGTTAGGTTGGTTGGTTAGATTGTTGGTTAGATTGGTTGGTTGGTTAGGTTGGTTGGTTAGGTGGGTTAGGTTAGGTTAGGTTAGGTTGGCTGCTTGATTAGGTTGGTTAGGTTGGTTGGTTGGTTGGTTGGTTAGGTTGGTTGCTAAGGTTGGTTGGTTAAGTGGGTTAGGTTGGTTGGTTAGGTTAGATGGTTAGGTTAGGTTGCTTAGGTTGGTTGATTAGGTTGGTTAGGTTGGTTGGTTGGTTGGTTGCTAAGGTTGGTAGGTTAAGTGGGTTAGGTTGGTTGGTTAGGTTGCTTAGGTTGGTTGATTAGGTTGGTTGGTTAGTTGGTTAGGTTTTTGATTGGTTAGGTTGGTTAGTTTAAGTTGGTTAGGTTAGTTTGTTAGACTGGTTAGGTTGGTTAGAATTAGAATTAGGTTAGAATTTTAGGTTAGAACAAGCATAATTATGGTTTAATAAGCAATTTAGATAATATGTAAGCTTAGGTTGGTTAGGGTATGTTGGTAAGGTACAGTTAAGGTTGGTTATTTTGTGGTTGGTTAGGTGTAATATTTGTATTATTCCACTGAATGATATATATATATATATATATATATATATATATATATATATATATATCTATATATATATATATATATATATATATATTTAAATATATATATATATATATATATATATATATATATATATATATATATATATATATATATATATATATATATATATATATATATATTATATATATACATTTTTAGGTTAGTTTAGGTTAGGAAATAGGCTACGTTTGTAGAAATAGAAATAGTTAAAAAAATGAATAAAGTATAATAAATTATAAATTATTTAAAAACAATAAAAAAATACAGAAAAAAATAGCTTGAATTTTAGGTAACGTTTCTTATCACCGAATGCCTCTGTTCACCTAGCAGTAAATAGGTATCCAGGAGTTGGATAGGTTAGGTTAGGTTAGTTTTGGCTAGGAAATAAGCTAGGTTTGGAGGGTTAGGTTAGGTTATTTTAGGCTAGGAAATGGGCTATGTTTGTAGAAATAGTAATAGAAATAGGGCTGTAATTGTAGGTAGCGTTTCCTATCACCGAATGCCTCTATTCACCTAGCAGTAAATAGGTATCCAGGAGTTGGATAGGTTAGGTTAGGTTAGTTTTGGCTAGGAAATAAGCTAGGTTTGGAGGGTTAGGTTAGGTTATTTTAGGCTAGGAAATGGGCTATGTTTGTAGAAATAGTAATAGAAAGAGGGCTGTAATTGTAGGTAACGTTTCCTATCACCGAATGCCTCTATTCACCTAGCAGTAAATAGGTATCCAGAAGTTAGTTAGTTAGGTTAGTTTAGATAAGGTTAGGTTAAGTTAAATTAGGTTAGGTTAGTTATTGCTAGGAAATAGGCTAGGTTTGTAGAAATAGAAATAGGGCTGTAATTGTTGGTAGCATTTCCTATCACCGAATGCCTCTGTTCACCTAGCAGTAAATAGGTATCCAGGAGTACCTTGAGGTGCTTCCTTGAGATGCTTTCGGGGCTTAGCGTCCCCGCGGCCCGGTCGTCGACCAGGCCTCATGGTTGCTGGACTGAACAACAACGCTGTTAGACGCGGCTGCTCGCAACCTGACGTATGAGTCACAGCCTGGTTGATCAGGAGTTAGTTAGGATAGGTTAGGTAAGGTTAGATTAGGTTAGGTTAGATTAGGTTAGGTTAGTTTTGGCTAGGAAATAGGCTAGGTTTGTAGAAATAGAAATAGAAAAAGGGATGTAATTGTTGGTAGCGTTTCCTATCACCGAATGCCTCTGTTCACCTAGCAGTAAATAGGTATCCAGGAGTACCTTGAGGTGCTTCCTTGAGATGCTTTCGGGGCTTAGCGTCCCCGCGGCCCGGTCGTCGACCAGGCCTCATGGTTGCTGGACTGAACAACAACGCTGTTAGACGCGGCTGCTCGCAACCTGACGTATGAGTCACAGCCTGGTTGATCAGGAGTTAGTTAGGTTTAGGTTAGGTAAGGTTAGATTAGGTTAGATTAGGTTAGGTTAGTTTTGGCTAGGAAATAGGCTAGGTTTGTAGAAATAGAAATAGAAAAAGGGATGTAATTGTTGGTAGCGTTTCCTATCACCGAATGCCTCTGTTCACTTAGCAGTAAGTAAGTATCCAGGAGTTAGTTAGGTTAGGTGAGGAAAGGTGAGGTGATGTGAGGTGAGGTGAGGTGAGGTGAGGTGAGGTGAGGTGAGTGAGGTGAGGTTAGGTTAGGTTAGGTTAGGTTAGGTTAGTTTAGACTAGGAAATAGACTAGGTTTGTAGAAATAGAAATAGAAAAAGGGCTGTAGTTGTTGGTAGTGTTTCCTATCACCGAATGCCTCTGTTCACCTAGCAGTAAGTAAGTATCCAGGAATTAGTTAGGTTAGGTTAGATTAGGTTACGTTAGTTTAGGCTAGGTTTGTAGAAATAGAAATAGGGCTGTAATTGTTGGTAGCGCTTCCTATCACCGAATGTCTCTGTTCACCTAGCAGTAAATAGGTATCCAGGAGTTAGTTAGGTTAGGTTAGGTTAGGTTAGGTTATGTTAGATTAGCTTAGGTTAGGTTAGATTAGGTTAGGTTAGGTTAGGTTGGTTTAGGGTAGGTTTGTAGAAGTAGGGCTGTAATTGTTAGTAGCCTTTCCTATCACCGAATGTCTCTGTTCACCTATCAGTAAATAGGTATCCAGGCGTTAGTAAGCTAGCTACTTGGGGCGTGGTGAGTGAGTGAGGGTTAGTCACTAGTTGGACCTTGTGGGGTGGTGGGTGTTGGAGACCACTATAAGCCTAACATGTATAAAGTGCCTGTCTGCCTGTCCCCCGACTCAATGATGTTAGAAGTATTGACTAAATGAAGCCTAAGAGAGCATATGCAAGGCCTAAGATGAGTCATTTGTCAGCAGCAACTTGTGCGAGATCTATGGCAGCGGTGGCATCCCAACATTTCTATTTTGGAGCAACAGTAGTAGTAGTCCATTTGTTGTTGGTTAATTTGACTAAATAGTTGCAATAAGTACTATCATTAATGGAGAATTGGCTGCTATGTGTGAGTATCCTCCGCCTGCCTGCCTATAAGGCATACATATTTGGGCAGTCTCCGTGTGTGTGTGTGTGTACAAGAATGTCGCACATGGAAATGTGTACATGCTATTTTAATAATAGTTTACCATCCATGTAGAAAACGTCTACCTATTTGGCAGTCCATTGTCTCTCTCTGCCGGCCGGCCGGCCTACCTACCTGCTAAAACTTGTTCACTCAATATGCTGTTGAATATCTATCTCCAGTGATCACTTACCCTTAATTCCTACATTATTAACCAAATGATCTCATTAACAAATCTTTACACATTTCAACCACCTACCTTCCTGCTAACATCAATCACAACAACTAATACACTCAACTCAGTCCCAAACACTTTTCTTATTCCTTCCTCAACACCTCGCCCTATATAACCTATCTTACAATATTAAATTTAAATACCTAACTGACAACCCCCCCCCCCACCACCACCAACAACACCTCCCAAGGTAGCTCCTCAGGGCCCCTCTCCCCCTGCCACCACCCCACCAACCAACCCCCCCCCCCCTGCAATGGAGGCCGCCGAACCCCTACCCCCCATACCGCCCCCTCCATCACCCCCACCCCCCCCCCCCGGCCCAACACAGAAAATGGCGGCCACAACGCTATATTTAACCAGCCAAAACCTTCGTTTCTTCGCCTATGTACTATTTATTCTTGAAACAAAACGAGGGAAAAAACAAACCGGATTTTCCTTCCCTAGTAAAACATGTATTTTACAGAACGAGGCCTAAAATAGCACATATTAGATATTGCATTGCTTGTTTACCATTCACAAACTCATTTGGAAACACCACACTAATTATTAATACATACTTTTAAACACACACACACACACATGTCAGTTAGCCTAAATTCTCCAATATTCATTCGTAAAACTGCCTCACGGGACTGCAATCTTATCAAACAAAGCTGTCTGGTATTTCTAACTGTCAACACAAATTAACAACTTCACATCTCAATCATTGCAACTGTTGATAAATAGACACTAACTAACCTTGCTATGAGATATAAATACAAGTGCCAAATTTGATTCAGAAGGCAACTCCAGCGTGGCCTAGTCGGATAGAACAAGTTCCTAATCCGGATAGATCTGCGTTCGAGCCTGTCGGAACGGTTGCAAGTACAGGGCACAGATTTCTCTGTGTGTCCCCTCCTGTAGGAGCATCAGTTTCGATAGATTCTCTGGATAGCCGAAGATTGATTGACCGACTCCTTGGAATGTGGGGAAGGGTTGAAGTCCGGGGGCCACGGACGGATACCTGGATCCACTGACCTCGGGCAGGTCTTTCAATCCACCTGGATTTCAGGTGGGGAGAAGGGAGGCAATTTGGGTCGACACAAATAGCTTCCTGGACCCAAAACCCCTTGGATACACGGACACGGACACTCACACGGACACACACACGGACACTCATGGACTCTGACACGAACCGAAGGTTCGAGTCAGATAATAAGAAGAGAGGTTAGGTTAGGTTGGTTGGTTAGGTTGGTTGGTTAGGTTGGTTGGTTAGGTTAGGTTGCTTAGGTTGGTTGGTTAGGTTGGTTGGTTAGGTTGGTTGGTTAGGTTAGGTTGCTTAGGTTGGTTGGTTAGGTTTGGTTGGTTAGGTTGGTTGGTTGGTTGGTTAGGTTAGGTTGCTTAGGTTAGGTTGCTTAGGTTGGTTGGTTAGGTTAGGTTGGTTGGTTAGGTTGGTTGGTTAGGTTAGGTTGCTTAGGTTAGGTTGCTTAGGTTAGGTTGGTTAGGTTAGGTTGCTTAGGTTAGGTTGCTTAGGTTGATTAGGTTAGGTTGGTTGATTAGGTTAGGTCGGTTGATAAGGTTAGGTTGGTTAGGTTGCTTAGGTTGGTTAGGTTGGTTGGTTGGTTAGATTGGTTGGTTAGGTTGGTTGGTTAGATTGGTTGGTTAGGTTGGTTGGTTGGTTGGTTGGTTGGTTAGGTTAGATTGGTTAGGTTAGGTTAGGTTAGATTGGTTGGTTAGGTTGGTTGGTTAGGTTAGGTTAGATTGGTTAGGTTAGGTTAGGTTAGATTGGTTGGTTAGGTTGGTTGGTTGGTTAGGTTAGGTTGGTTAGGTTAGGTTAGGTTAGGTTGGTTAGGTTAGGTTGGTTAAGATGGGTTGGTTAGGTTGGTTGGTTAGATTGGTTGGTTAGATTGGTTGGTTGGTTAGGTTGGTTGGTTAGGTGGGTTAGGTTAGGTTAGGTTAGGTTGGGCTGCTTGATTAGGTTGGTTAGGTTGGTTGGTTGGTTGGTTGGTTAGGTTGGTTGCTAAGGTTGGTTGGTTAAGTGGGTTAGGTTGGTTGGTTAGGTTAGATGGTTAGGTTAGGTTGCTTAGGTTGGTTGATTAGGTTGGTTAGGTTGGTTGGTTGGTTGGTTGCTAAGGTTGGTAGGTTAAGTGGGTTAGGTTGGTTGGTTAGGTTGCTTAGGTTGGTTGATTAGGTTGGTTGGTTAGTTGGTTAGGTTGTTTGATTGGTTAGGTTGGTTAGTTTAAGTTGGTTAGGTTAGTTTGTTAGACTGGTTAGGTTGGTTAGAATTAGAATTAGGTTAGAATTTTAGGTTAGAACAAGCATAATTATGGTTTAATAAGCAATTTAGATAATATGTAAGCTTAGGTTGGTTAGGGTATGTTGGTAAGGTACAGTTAAGGTTGGTTATTTTGTGGTTGGTTAGGTGTAATATTTGTATTATTCCACTGAATGATATATATATATATATTATATATATATATATATATATATATATATATATATATATTATATATATATATATATATATATTTAAATATATATATATATATATTATATATATATATATATATATATTATATTATATATATATATATATAAATATATATATATATATAATTTTTAGGTTAGTTTAGGTTAGGAAATAGGCTACGTTTGTAGAAATAGAAATAGTTAAAAAAATGAATAAAGTATAAATAAATTATAAATTATTTAAAAACAATAAAAAATACAGAAAAAAATAGCTTGAATTTTAGGTAACGTTTCTTATCACCGAATGCCTCTGTTCACCTAGCAGTAAATAGGTATCCAGGAGTTGGATAGGTTAGGTTAGGTTAGTTTTGGCTAGGAAATAAGCTAGGTTTGGAGGGTTAGGTTAGGTTATTTTAGGCTAGGAAATGGGCTATGTTTGTAGAAATAGTAATAGAAATAGGGCTGTAATTGTAGGTAGCGTTTCCTATCACCGAATGCCTCTATTCACCTAGCAGTAAATAGGTATCCAGGAGTTGGATAGGTTAGGTTAGGTTAGTTTTGGCTAGGAAATAAGCTAGGTTTGGAGGGTTAGGTTAGGTTATTTTAGGCTAGGAAATGGGCTATGTTTGTAGAAATAGTAATAGAAAGAGGGCTGTAATTGTAGGTAACGTTTCCTATCACCGAATGCCTCTATTCACCTAGCAGTAAATAGGTATCCAGAAGTTAGTTAGTTAGGTTAGTTTAGATAAGGTTAGGTTAAGTTAAATTAGGTTAGGTTAGTTATTGCTAGGAAATAGGCTAGGTTTGTAGAAATAGAAATAGGGCTGTAATTGTTGGTAGCATTTCCTATCACCGAATGCCTCTGTTCACCTAGCAGTAAATAGGTATCCAGGAGTACCTTGAGGTGCTTCCTTGAGATGCTTTCGGGGCTTAGCGTCCCCGCGGCCCGGTCGTCGACCAGGCCTCATGGTTGCTGGACTGAACAACAACGCTGTTAGACGCGGCTGCTCGCAACCTGACGTATGAGTCACAGCCTGGTTGATCAGGAGTTAGTTAGGATAGGTTAGGTAAGGTTAGATTAGGTTAGGTTAGATTAGGTTAGGTTAGTTTTGGCTAGGAAATAGGCTAGGTTTGTAGAAATAGAAATAGAAAAAGGGATGTAATTGTTGGTAGCGTTTCCTATCACCGAATGCCTCTGTTCACCTAGCAGTAAATAGGTATCCAGGAGTACCTTGAGGTGCTTCCTTGAGATGCTTTCGGGGCTTAGCGTCCCCGCGGCCCGGTCGTCGACCAGGCCTCATGGTTGCTGGACTGAACAACAACGCTGTTAGACGCGGCTGCTCGCAACCTGACGTATGAGTCACAGCCTGGTTGATCAGGAGTTAGTTAGGTTAGGTTAGGTAAGGTTAGATTAGGTTAGGTTAGATTAGGTTAGGTTAGTTTTGGCTAGGAAATAGGCTAGGTTTGTAGAAATAGAAATAGAAAAAGGGATGTAATTGTTGGTAGCGTTTCCTATCACCGAATGCCTCTGTTCACTTAGCAGTAAGTAAGTATCCAGGAGTTAGTTAGGTTAGGTGAGGAAAGGTGAGGTGATGTGAGGTGAGGTGAGGTGAGGTGAGGTGAGGTGAGGTGAGGTGAGGTTAGGTTAGGTTAGGTTAGGTTAGGTTAGTTTAGACTAGGAAATAGACTAGGTTTGTAGAAATAGAAATAGAAAAAGGGCTGTAGTTGTTGGTAGTGTTTCCTATCACCGAATGCCTCTGTTCACCTAGCAGTAAGTAAGTATCCAGGAATTAGTTAGGTTAGGTTAGATTAGGTTACGTTAGTTTAGGCTAGGTTTGTAGAAATAGAAATAGGGCTGTAATTGTTGGTAGCGCTTCCTATCACCGAATGTCTCTGTTCACCTAGCAGTAAATAGGTATCCAGGAGTTAGTTAGGTTAGGTTAGGTTAGGTTAGGTTATGTAAGATTAGCTTAGGTTAGGTTAGATTAGGTTAGGTTAGGTTAGGTTGGTTTAGGGTAGGTTTGTAGAAGTAGGGCTGTAATTGTTAGTAGCCTTTCCTATCACCGAATGTCTCTGTTCACCTATCAGTAAATAGGTATCCAGGCGTTAGTAAGCTAGCTACTTGGGGCGTGGTGAGTGAGTGAGGGTTAGTCACTAGTTGGACCTTGTGGGGTGGTGGGTGTTGGAGACCACTATAAGCCTAACATGTATAAAGTGCCTGTCTGCCTGTCCCCCGACTCAATGATGTTAGAAGTATTGACTAAATGAAGCCTAAGAGAGCATATGCAAGGCCTAAGATGAGTCATTTGTCAGCAGCAACTTGTGCGAGATCTATGGCAGCGGTGGCATCCCAACATTTCTATTTTGGAGCAACAGTAGTAGTAGTCCATTTGTTGTTGGTTAATTTGACTAAATAGTTGCAATAAGTACTATCATTAATGGAGAATTGGCTGCTATGTGTGAGTATCCTCCGCCTGCCTGCCTATAAGGCATACATATTTGGGCAGTCTCCGTGTGTGTGTGTGTGTACAAGAATGTCGCACATGGAAATGTGTACATGCTATTTTAATAATAGTTTACCATCCATGTAGAAAACGTCTACCTATTTGGCAGTCCATTGTCTCTCTCTGCCGGCCGGCCGGCCTACCTACCTGCTAAAACTTGTTCACTCAATATGCTGTTGAATATCTATCTCCAGTGATCACTTACCCTTAATTCCTACATTATTAACCAAATGATCTCATTAACAAATCTTTACACATTTCAACCACCTACCTTCCTGCTAACATCAATCACAACAACTAATACACTCAACTCAGTCCCAAACACTTTTCTTATTCCTTCCTCAACACCTCGCCCTATATAACCTATCTTACAATATTAAATTTAAATACCTAACTGACAACCCCCCCCCCACCACCACCAACAACACCTCCCAAGGTAGCTCCTCAGGGCCCCTCTCCCCCTGCCACCACCCCCACCAACAAACCAACCCCCCCCCCCCTGCAATGGAGGCCGCCGAACCCCTACCCCCCATACCGCCCCCTCCATCACCCCCACCCCCCCCCCGGCCCAACACAGAAAATGGCGGCCACAACGCTATATTTAACCAGCCAAAACCTTCGTTTCTTCGCCTATGTACTATTTATTCTTGAAACAAAACGAGGGAAAAAACAAACCGGATTTTCCTTCCCTAGTAAAACATGTATTTTACAGAACGAGGCCTAAAATAGCACATATTAGATATTGCATTGCTTGTTTACCATTCACAAACTCATTTGGAAACACCACACTAATTATTAATACATACTTTTAAACACACACACACACACACATGTCAGTTAGCCTAAATTCTCCAATATTCATTCGTAAAACTGCCTCACGGGACTGCAATCTTATCAAACAAAGCTGTCTGGTATTTCTAACTGTCAACACAAATTAACAACTTCACATCTCAATCATTGCAACTGTTGATAAATAGACACTAACTAACCTTGCTATGAGATATAAATACAAGTGCCAAATTTGATTCAGAAGGCAACTCCAGCGTGGCCTAGTCGGATAGAACAAGTTCCTAATCCGGATAGATCTGCGTTCGAGCCTGTCGGAACGGTTGCAAGTACAGGGCACAGATTTCTCTGTGTGTCCCCTCCTGTAGGAGCATCAGTTTCGATAGATTCTCTGGATAGCCGAAGATTGATTGACCGACTCCTTGGAATGTGGGGAAGGGTTGAAGTCCGGGGGGCCACGGACGGATACCTGGATCCACTGACCTCGGGCAGGTCTTTCAATCCACCTGGATTTCAGGTGGGGAGAAGGGAGAATTTGGGTCGACACAAATGCTTCCTGGACCCAAAACCCCTTGGATACACGGACACGGACACTCACACGGACACACACACGGACACTCATGGACTCTGACACGAACCGAAGGTTCGAGTCAGATAATAAGAAGAGAGGTTAGGTTAGGTTGGTTGGTTAGGTTGGTTGGTTAGGTTGGTTGGTTAGGTTAGGTTGCTTAGGTTGGTTGGTTAGGTTGGTTGGTTAGGTTGGTTGGTTAGGTTAGGTTGCTTAGGTTGGTTGGTTAGGTTTGGTTGGTTAGGTTGGTTGGTTGGTTGGTTAGGTTAGGTTGCTTAGGTTAGGTTGCTTAGGTTGGTTGGTTAGGTTAGGTTGGTTGGTTAGGTTGGTTGGTTAGGTTAGGTTGCTTAGGTTAGGTTCTTAGGTTGGTTGGTTAGGTTAGGTTGCTTAGGTTAGGTTGCTTAGGTTTTGCTTAGGTTGATTAGTTAGGTTGGTTGATTAGGTTAGGTCGGTTGATAAGGTTAGGTTGGTTAGGTTGCTTAGGTTGGTTAGGTTGGTTGGTTGGTTAGATTGGTTGGTTAGATTGGTTGGTTAGTTTTGGTTGGTTGGTTGGTTGGTTGGTTGGTTTAGATTGGTTAGGTTAGGTTAGGTTAGATTGGTTGGTTAGGTTGGTTGGTTAGGTTAGGTTAGATTGGTTAGGTTAGGTTAGGTTATATTGGTTGGTTAGGTTGGTTGGTTGGTTAGGTTAGGTTGGTTAGGTTAGGTTAGGTTAGGTTGGTTAGGTTAGGTTGTTAGATGGGTTGGTTAGGTTGGTTGGTTAGATTTTGGTTAGATTGGTTGGTTGGTTAGGTTGGTTGGTTAGGTGGGTTAGGTTAGGTTAGGTTAGGTTGGGCTGCTTGATTAGGTTGGTTAGGTTGGTTGGTTGGTTGGTTGGTTAGGTTGGTTGCTAAGGTTGGTTGGTTGTGGGTTAGGTTGGTTGGTTAGGTTAGATGGTTAGGTTAGGTTGCTTAGGTTGGTTGATTAGGTTGGTTAGGTTGGTTGGTTGGTTGGTTGCTAAGGTTGGTAGGTTAAGTGGGTTAGGTTGGTTGGTTAGGTTGCTTAGGTTGGTTGATTAGGTTGGTTGGTTAGTTGGTTAGGTTGTTTGATTGGTTAGGTTGGTTAGTTTAAGTTGGTTAGGTTAGTTTGTTAGACTGGTTAGGTTGGTTAGAATTAGAATTAGGTTAGAATTTTAGGTTAGAACAAGCATAATTATGGTTTAATAAGCAATTTAGATAATATGTAAGCTTAGGTTGGTTAGGGTATGTTGGTAAGGTACAGTTAAGGTTGGTTATTTTGTGGTTGGTTAGGTGTAATATTTGTATTATTCCACTGAATGATATATATATATATATATATATATATATATATATATATATATATATTATATATTTAAATATATATATATATATATATATATATATATATATATATATATATATATATATATATATATATATATATATATATATATATATATATATATATATATATATATATATTATATACATTTTTAGGTTAGTTTAGGTTAGGAAATAGGCTACGTTTGTAGAAATAGAAATAGTTAAAAAAATGAATAAAGTATAAATAAATTATAAATTATTTAAAAACAATAAAAAATACAGAAAAAATAGCTTGAATTTTAGGTAACGTTTCTTATCACCGAATGCCTCTGTTCACCTAGCAGTAAATAGGTATCCAGGAGTTGGATAGGTTAGGTTAGGTTAGTTTTGGCTAGGAAATAAGCTAGGTTTGGAGGGTTAGGTTAGGTTATTTTAGGCTAGGAAATGGGCTATGTTTGTAGAAATAGTAATAGAAATAGGGCTGTAATTGTAGGTAGCGTTTCCTATCACCGAATGCCTCTATTCACCTAGCAGTAAATAGGTATCCAGGAGTTGGATAGGTTAGGTTAGGTTAGTTTTGGCTAGGAAATAAGCTAGGTTTGGAGGGTTAGGTTAGGTTATTTTAGGCTAGGAAATGGGCTATGTTTGTAGAAATAGTAATAGAAAGAGGGCTGTAATTGTAGGTAACGTTTCCTATCACCGAATGCCTCTATTCACCTAGCAGTAAATAGGTATCCAGAAGTTAGTTAGTTAGGTTAGTTTAGATAAGGTTAGGTTAAGTTAAATTAGGTTAGGTTAGTTATTGCTAGGAAATAGGCTAGGTTTGTAGAAATAGAAATAGGGCTGTAATTGTTGGTAGCATTTCCTATCACCGAATGCCTCTGTTCACCTAGCAGTAAATAGGTATCCAGGAGTACCTTGAGGTGCTTCCTTGAGATGCTTTCGGGGCTTAGCGTCCCCGCGGCCCGGTCGTCGACCAGGCCTCATGGTTGCTGGACTGAACAACAACGCTGTTAGACGCGGCTGCTCGCAACCTGACGTATGAGTCACAGCCTGGTTGATCAGGAGTTAGTTAGGATAGGTTAGGTAAGGTTAGATTAGGTTAGGTTAGATTAGGTTAGGTTAGTTTTGGCTAGGAAATAGGCTAGGTTTGTAGAAATAGAAATAGAAAAAGGGATGTAATTGTTGGTAGCGTTTCCTATCACCGAATGCCTCTGTTCACCTAGCAGTAAATAGGTATCCAGGAGTACCTTGAGGTGCTTCCTTGAGATGCTTTCGGGGCTTAGCGTCCCCGCGGCCCGGTCGTCGACCAGGCCTCATGGTTGCTGGATGAACAACAACGCTGTTAGACGCGGCTGCTCGCAACCTGACGTATGAGTCACAGCCTGGTTGATCAGGAGTTAGTTAGGTTAGGTTAGGTAAGGTTAGATTAGGTTAGGTTAGATTAGGTTAGGTTAGGTTTTTGGCTAGGAAATAGGCTAGGTTTGTAGAAATAGAAATAGAAAAAGGGATGTAATTGTTGGTAGCGTTTCCTATCACCGAATGCCTCTGTTCACTTAGCAGTAAGTAAGTATCCAGGAGTTAGTTAGGTTAGGTGAGGAAAGGTGAGGTGATGTGAGGTGAGGTGAGGTGAGGTGAGGTGAGGTGAGGTGAGGTAGGTTAGGTTAGGTTAGGTTAGGTTAGGTTAGTTTAGACTAGGAAATAGACTAGGTTTGTAGAAATAGAAATAGAAAAAGGGCTGTAGTTGTTGGTAGTGTTTCCTATCACCGAATGCCTCTGTTCACCTAGCAGTAAGTAAGTATCCAGGAATTAGTTAGGTTAGGTTAGATTAGGTTACGTTAGTTTAGGCTAGGTTTGTAGAAATAGAAATAGGGCTGTAATTGTTGGTAGCGCTTCCTATCACCGAATGTCTCTGTTCACCTAGCAGTAAATAGGTATCCAGGAGTTAGTTAGGTTAGGTTAGGTTAGGTTGTTATGTTAGATTAGCTTAGGTTAGGTTAGATTAGGTTAGGTTAGGTTAGGTTGGTTTAGGGTAGGTTTGTAGAAGTAGGGCTGTAATTGTTAGTAGCCTTTCCTATCACCGAATGTCTCTGTTCACCTATCAGTAAATAGGTATCCAGGCGTTAGTAAGCTAGCTACTTGGGGCGTGGTGAGTGAGTGAGGGTTAGTCACTAGTTGGACCTTGTGGGGTGGTGGGTGTTGGAGACCACTATAAGCCTAACATGTATAAAGTGCCTGTCTGCCTGTCCCCGACTCAATGATGTTAGAAGTATTGACTAAATGAAGCCTAAGAGAGCATATGCAAGGCCTAAGATGAGTCATTGTCAGCAGCAACTTGTGCGAGATCTATGGCAGCGGTGGCATCCCAACATTTCTATTTTGGAGCAACAGTAGTAGTAGTCCATTTGTTGTTGGTTAATTTGACTAAATAGTTGCAATAAGTACTATCATTAATGGAGAATTGGCTGCTATGTGTGAGTATCCTCCGCCTGCCTGCCTATAAGGCATACATATTTGGGCAGTCTCCGTGTGTGTGTGTGTGTACAAGAATGTCGCACATGGAAATGTGATACATGCTATTTTAATAATAGTTTACCATCCATGTAGAAAACGTCTACCTATTTGGCAGTCCATTGTCTCTCTCTGCGGCCTGCCGGCCTACCTACCTGCTAAAAACTTTGTTCACTCAATATGCTGGTTGAATATCTATCTCCAGTGATCACTTACCCTTAATTCCTACATTATTAACCAAATGATCTCATTAACAAATCTTTACACATTTCAACCACCTACCTTCCTGCTAACATCAATCACAACAACTAATACACTCAACTCAGTCCCAAAACACTTTTCTTATTCCTTCCTCAACACCTCGCCCTATATAACCTATCTTACAATATTAAATTTAAATACCTAACTGACTAACCCCCCCCCCCACCACCACAACAACACCTCCCAATGTACGCTCCTCAGGGCCCTCTCCCCCTGCCACCACCCCCACCAACAAACACCAACCCCCCCCCCCCCTGCAATGGAGGCCGCCGAACCCCTACCCCCCATACCGCCCCCTCCATCACCCCCACCCCCCCCCCCCCGGCCCAACACAGAAAATGGCGGCCACAACGCTATATTTAACCAGCCAAAAACCTTCGTTTCTTCGCCTATGTACTATTTATTCTTGAAACAAAACGAGGGAAAAAACAAACCGGATTTTCCTTCCCTAGTAAAACATGTATTTTACAGAACGAGGCCTAAAATAGCACATATTAGATATTGCATTGCTTGTTTACCATTCACAAACTCATTTGGAAACACCACACTAATTATTAATACATACTTTTAAACACACACACACACACACATGTCAGTTAGCCTAATTCCTCCAATATTCATTCGTAAAACTGCCTCACGGGACTGCAATCTTATCAAACAAAGCTGTCTGGTATTTCTAACTGTCAACACAAATTAACAACTTCACATCTCAATCATTGCAACTGTTGATAAATAGACACTAACTAACCTTGCTATGAGATATAAATACAAAGTGCCAAATTTGATTCAGAAGGCAACTCCAGCGTGGCCTAGTCGGATAGAACAAGTTCCTAATCCGGATAGATCTGCGTTCGAGCCTGTCGGAACGGTTGCAAGTACAGGGCACAGATTTCTCTGTGTGTCCCCTCCTGTAGGAGCATCAGTTTCGATAGATTCTCTGGATAGCCGAAGATTGATTGACCGACTCCTTGGAATGTGGGGAAGGGTTGAAGTCCGGGGGGCCACGGACGGATACCTGGATCCACTGACCTCGGGCAGGTCCTTTCAATCCACCTGGATTTCAGGTGGGGAGAAGGGAAGGCAATTTGGGTCGACACAAATAGCTTCCTGGACCCAAAACCCCTTGGATACACGGACACGGACACTCACACGGACACACACACGGACACTCATGGACTCTGACACGAACCGAAGGTTCGAGTCAGATAATAAGAAGAGAGGTTAGGTTAGGTTGGTTGGTTAGGTTGGTTGGTTAGGTTGGTTGGTTAGGTTAGGGTTGCTTAGGTTGGTTGGTTAGGTTGGTTGGTTAGGTGGTTGGTTAGGTTAGGTTGCTTAGGTTGGTTGGTTAGGTTTTGGTTTGGTTAGGTTGGTTGGTTGGTTGGTTAGGTTAGGTTGCTTAGGTTAGGTTGCTTAGGTTGGTTGGTTAGGTTAGGTTGGTTGGTTAGGTTGGTTGGTTAGGTTAGGTTGCTTAGGTTAGGTTGCTTAGGTTAGGTTGGTTAGGTTAGGTTGCTTAGGTTAGGTTGCTTAGGTTGATTAGGTTAGGTTGGTTGATTAGGTTAGGTCGGTTGATAAGGTTAGGTTGGTTAGGTTGCTTAGGTTGGTTAGGTTGGTTGGTTGGTTAGATTGGTTGGTTAGGTTTGGTTTGGTTAGATTGGTTGGTTAGGTTGGTTGGTTGGTTGGTTGGTTGGTTAGGTTAGATTGGTTAGGTTAGGTTAGGTTAGATTGGTTGGTTAGGTTGGTTGGTTAGGTTAGGTTAGATTGGTAGGTTAGGTTAGGTTAGATTGGTTGGTTAGGGTTGGTTGGTTGGTTAGGTTAGGTTGGTTAGGTTAGGTTAGGTTAGGTTGGTTAGGTTAGGTTGGTTAAGATGGGTTGGTTAGGTTGGTTGGTTAGATTGGTTGGTTTAGATTGGTTGGTTGGTTAGGTTGGTTTGGTTAGGTGGGTTAGGTTAGGTTAGGTTAGGTTGGGCTGCTTGACTAGGTTGGTTAGGTTGGTTGGTTGGTTGGTTGGTTAGGTTGGTTGCTAAGGTTGGTTGGTTAAGTGGGTTAGGTTGGTTGGTTAGGTTAGATGGTTAGGTTAGGTTGCTTAGGTTGGTTGATTAGGTTGGTTAGGTTGGTTGGTTGGTTGGTTGCTAAGGGTTGGTAGGTTAAGTGGGTTAGGTTGGTTGGTTAGGTTGCTTAGGTTGGTTGATTAGGTTGGTTGGTTAGTTGGTTAGGTTGTTTGATTGGTTAGGTTGGTTAGTTTAAGTTGGTTAGGTTAGTTTGTTAGACTGGTTAGGTTGTTAGAATTAGAATTAGGTTAGAATTTTAGGTTAGAACAAGCATAATTATGGTTTAATAAGCAATTTAGATAATATGTAAGCTTAGGTTGGTTAGGGTATGTTGGTAAGGTACAGTTAAGGTTGGTTATTTTGTGGTGGTTAGGTGTAATATTTGTATTATTCCACTGAATGATATATATATATATATATATATATATATATATATATATATATATATATATATATATATATATATATATATATATATATATATATTTAAATATATATATATATATATATATATATATATATATATATATATATATATATATATATATATATATATATATATATATAATATATATATATACATTTTTAGGTTAGTTTAGGTTAGAAATAGGCTACGTTTGTAGAAATAGAAATAGTTAAAAAAATGAATAAAGTATAAATAAATTATAAATTATTTAAAAACAATAAAAAAATACAGAAAAAAATAGCTTGAATTTTAGGTAACGTTTCTTATCACCGAATGCCTCTGTTCACCTAGCAGTAAATAGGTATCCAGGAGTTGGATAGGTTAGGTTAGGTTAGTTTTGGCTAGGAAATAAGCTAGGTTTGGAGGGTAGGTTAGGTTATTTTAGGCTAGGAAATGGGCTATGTTTGTAGAAATAGTAATAGAAATAGGGCTGTAATTGTAGGTAGCGTTTCCTATCACCGAATGCCTCTATTCACCTAGCAGTAAATAGGTATCCAGAGTTGGATAGGTTAGGTTAGGTTAGTTTTGGCTAGGAAATAAGCTAGGTTTGGAGGGTTAGGTTAGGTTATTTTAGGCTAGGAATGGCTATGTTTGTAGAAATAGTAATAGAAAGAGGGCTGTAATTGTAGGTAACGTTTTCCTATCACCGAATGCCTCTATTCACCTAGCAGTAAATAGGTATCCAGAAGTTAGTTAGTTAGGTTAGTTTAGATAAGGTTAGGTTAAGTTAAATTAGGTTAGGTTAGTTATTGCTAGGAAATAGGCTAGGTTTGTAGAAATAGAAATAGGGCTGTAATTGTTGGTAGCATTTCCTATCACCGAATGCCTCTGTTCACCTAGCAGTAAATAGGTATCCAGGAGTACCTTGAGGTGCTTCCTTGAGATGCTTTCGGGGCTTAGCGTCCCCGCGGCCCGGTCGTCGACCAGGCCTCATGGTTGCTGGACTGAACAACAACGCTGTTAGACGCGGCTGCTCGCAACCTGACGTATGAGTCACAGCCTGGTTGATCAGGAGTTAGTTAGGATAGGTTAGGTAAGGTTAGATTAGGTTAGGTTAGATTAGGTTAGGTTAGTTTTGGCTAGGAAATAGGCTAGGTTTGTAGAAATAGAAATAGAAAAAGGGATGTAATTGTTGGTAGCGTTTCCTATCACCGAATGCCTCTGTTCACCTAGCAGTAAATAGGTATCCAGGAGTACCTTGAGGTGCTTCCTTGAGATGCTTTCGGGGCTTAGCGTCCCCGCGGCCCGGTCGTCGACCAGGCCTCATGGTTGCTGGACTGAACAACAACGCTGTTAGACGCGGCTGCTCGCAACCTGACGTATGAGTCACAGCCTGGTTGATCAGGAGTTAGTTAGGTTAGGTTAGGTAAGGTTAGATTAGGTTAGGTTAGATTAGGTTAGGTTAGTTTTGGCTAGGAAATAGGCTAGGTTTGTAGAAATAGAAATAGAAAAAGGGATGTAATTGTTGGTAGCGTTTCCTATCACCGAATGCCTCTGTTCACTTAGCAGTAAGTAAGTATCCAGGAGTTAGTTAGGTTAGGTGAGGAAAGGTGAGGTGATGTGAGGTGAGGTGAGGTGAGGTGAGGTGAGGTGAGGTGAGGTGAGGTGAGGTGAGGTTAGGTTAGGTTAGGTTAGGTTAGTTTAGACTAGGAAATAGACTAGGTTTGTAGAAATAGAAATAGAAAAAAGGGCTGTAGTTGTTGGTAGTGTTTCCTATCACCGAATGCCTCTGTTCACCTAGCAGTAAGTAAGTATCCAGGAATTAGTTAGGTTAGGTTAGATTAGGTTACGTTAGTTTAGGCTAGGTTTGTAGAAATAGAAATAGGGCTGTAATTGTTGGTAGCGCTTCCTATCACCGAATGTCTCTGTTCACCTAGCAGTAAATAGGTATCCAGGAGTTAGTTAGGTTAGGTTAGGTTAGGTTAGGTTATGTAAGATTAGCTTAGGTTAGGTTAGATTAGGTTAGGTTAGGTTAGGTTGGTTTAGGGTAGGTTTGTAGAAGTAGGGCTGTAATTGTTAGTAGCCTTTCCTATCACCGAATGTCTCTGTTCACCTATCAGTAAATAGGTATCCAGGCGTTAGTAAGCTAGCTACTTGGGGCGTGGTGAGTGAGTGAGGGTTAGTCACTAGTTGGACCTTGTGGGGTGGTGGGTGTTGGAGACCACTATAAGCCTAACATGTATAAAGTGCCTGTCTGCCTGTCCCCCGACTCAATGATGTTAGAAGTATTGACTAAATGAAGCCTAAGAGAGCATATGCAAGGCCTAAGATGAGTCATTTGTCAGCAGCAACTTGTGCGAGATCTATGGCAGCGGTGGCATCCCAACATTTCTATTTTGGAGCAACAGTAGTAGTAGTCCATTTGTTGTTGGTTAATTTGACTAAATAGTTGCAATAAGTACTATCATTAATGGAGAATTGGCTGCTATGTGTGAGTATCCTCCGCCTGCCTGCCTATAAGGCATACATATTTGGGCAGTTCTCCGTGTGTGTGTGTGTGTACAAGAATGTCGCACATGGAAATGTGTACATGCTATTTTAATAATAGTTTACCATCCATGTAGAAAACGTCTACCTATTTGGCAGTCCATTGTCTCTCTCTGCCGGCCGGCCGGCCTACCTACCTGCTAAAACTTGTTCACTCAATATGCTGTTGAATATCTATCTCCAGTGATCACTTACCCTTAATTCCTACATTATTAACCAAATGATCTCATTAACAAATCTTTACACATTTCAACCACCTACCTTCCTGCTAACATCAATCACAACAACTAATACACTCAACTCAGTCCCAAACACTTTTCTTATTCCTTCCTCAACACCTCGCCCTATATAACCTATCTTACAATATTAAATTTAAATACCTAACTGACAACCCCCCCCCCACCACCACCAA
Source organism: Procambarus clarkii (assembly GCF_040958095.1). NCBI lineage: Eukaryota > Metazoa > Arthropoda > Malacostraca > Decapoda > Cambaridae > Procambarus > Procambarus clarkii. The sequence continues at coordinate 53,237 of NW_027189352.1, forward strand.
CAACACCTCCCAAGGTAGCTCCTCAGGGCCCCTCTCCCCCTGCCACCACCCCCACCAACAAACCAACCCCCCCCCCCCTGCAATGGAGGCCGCCGAACCCCTACCCCCCATACCGCCCCCTCCATCACCCCCACCCCCCCCCCCCGGCCCAACACAGAAAATGGCGGCCACAAACGCTATATTTAACCAGCCAAAACCTTCGTTTCTTCGCCTATGTACTATTTATTCTTGAAACAAAACGAGGGAAAAAACAAACCGGATTTTCCTTCCCTAGTAAAACATGTAATTTTACAGAACGAGGCCTAAAATAGCACATATTAGATATTGCATTGCTTGTTTACCATTCACAAACTCATTTGGAAACACCACACTAATTATTAATACATACTTTTAAACACACACACACACACACATGTCAGTTAGCCTAAATTCTCCAATATTCATTCGTAAAACTGCCTCACGGGACTGCAATCTTATCAAACAAAGCTGTCTGGTATTTCTAACTGTCAACACAAATTAACAACTTCACATCTCAATCATTGCAACTGTTGATAAATAGACACTAACTAACCTTGCTATGAGATATAAATACAAGTGCCAAATTTGATTCAGAAGGCAACTCCAGCGTGGCCTAGTCGGATAGAACAAGTTCCTAATCCGGATAGATCTGCGTTCGAGCCTGTCGGAACGGTTGCAAGTACAGGGCACAGATTTCTCTGTGTGTCCCCTCCTGTAGGAGCATCAGTTTCGATAGATTCTCTGGATAGCCGAAGATTGATTGACCGACTCCTTGGAATGTGGGGAAGGGTTGAAGTCCGGGGGGCCACGGACGGATACCTGGATCCACTGACCTCGGGCAGGTCTTTCAATCCACCTGGATTTCAGGTGGGGAGAAGGGAGGCAATTTGGGTCGACACAAATAGCTTCCTGGACCCAAAACCCCTTGGATACACGGACACGGACACTCACACGGACACACACACGGACACTCATGGACTCTGACACGAACCGAAGGTTCGAGTCAGATAATAAGAAGAGAGGTTAGGTTAGGTTGGTTGGTTAGGTTGGTTGGTTAGGTTGGTTGGTTAGGTTAGGTTGCTTAGGTTGGTTGGTTAGGTTGGTTGGTTAGGTTGGTTGGTTAGGTTAGGTTGCTTAGGTTGGTTGGTTAGGTTTGGTTGGTTAGGTTGGTTGGTTGGTTGGTTAGGTTAGGTTGCTTAGGTTAGGTTGCTTAGGTTGGTTGGTTAGGTTAGGTTGGTTGGTTAGGTTGGTTGGTTAGGTTAGGTTGCTTAGGTTAGGTTGCTTAGGTTAGGTTGGTTAGGTTAGGTTGCTTAGGTTAGGTTGCTTAGGTTAGGTTGCTTAGGTTGATTAGGTTAGGTTGGTTGATTAGGTTAGGTCGGTTGATAAGGTTAGGTTGGTTAGGTTGCTTAGGTTGGTTAGGTTGGTTGGTTGGTTAGATTGGTTGGTTAGGTTGGTTGGTTAGATTGGTTGGTTAGGTTGGTTGGTTGGTTGGTTGGTTGGTTAGGTTAGATTGGTTAGGTTAGGTTAGGTTAGATTGGTTGGTTAGGTTGGTTGGTTAGGTTAGGTTAGATTGGTTAGGTTAGGTTAGGTTAGATTGGTTGGTTAGGTTGGTTGGTTGGTTAGGTTAGGTTGGTTAGGTTAGGTTAGGTTAGGTTGGTTAGGTTAGGTTGGTTAAGATGGGTTGGTTAGGTTGGTTGGTTAGATTGGTTGGTTAGATTGGTTGGTTGGTTAGGTTGGTTGGTTAGGTGGGTTAGGTTAGGTTAGGTTAGGTTGGGCTGCTTGATTAGGTTGGTTAGGTTGGTTGGTTGGTTGGTTGGTTAGGTTGGTTGCTAAGGTTGGTTGGTTAAGTGGGTTAGGTTGGTTGGTTAGGTTAGATGGTTAGGTTAGGTTGCTTAGGTTGGTTGATTAGGTTGGTTAGGTTGGTTGGTTGGTTGGTTGCTAAGGTTGGTAGGTTAAGTGGGTTAGGTTGGTTGGTTAGGTTGCTTAGGTTGGTTGATTAGGTTGGTTGGTTAGTTGGTTAGGTTGTTTGATTGGTTAGGTTGTTAGTTTAAGTTGGTTAGGTTAGTTGTTAGACTGGTTAGGTTGGTTAGAATTAGAATTAGGTTAGAATTTTAGGTTAGAACAAGCATAATTATGGTTTAATAAGCAATTTAGATAATATGTAAGCTTAGGTTGGTTAGGGTATGTTGGTAAGGTACAGTTAAGGTTGGTTATTTTGTGGTTGGTTAGGTGTAATATTTGTATTATTCCACTGAATGATATATATATATATATATATATATATATATATATATATATATATATATATATATATATTTAAATATATATATATATATATATATATATATATATATATATATATATATATATATATATATATATATATATATATATATATATATATATATATATATATATAAATATATATATATACATTTTTAGGTTAGTTTAGGTTAGGAAATAGGCTACGTTTGTAGAAATAGAAATAGTTAAAAAAATGAATAAAGTATAAATAAATTATAAATTATTTAAAAACAATAAAAAAATACAGAAAAAAATAGCTTGAATTTTAGGTAACGTTTCTTATCACCGAATGCCTCTGTTCACCTAGCAGTAAATAGGTATCCAGGAGTTGGATAGGTTAGGTTAGGTTAGTTTTGGCTAGGAAATAAGCTAGGTTTGGAGGGTTAGGTTAGGTTATTTTAGGCTAGGAAATGGGCTATGTTTGTAGAAATAGTAATAGAAATAGGGCTGTAATTGTAGGTAGCGTTTCCTATCACCGAATGCCTCTATTCACCTAGCAGTAAATAGGTATCCAGGAGTTGGATAGGTTAGGTTAGGTTAGTTTTGGCTAGGAAATAAGCTAGGTTTGGAGGGTTAGGTTAGGTTATTTTAGGCTAGGAAATGGGCTATGTTTGTAGAAATAGTAATAGAAAGAGGGCTGTAATTGTAGGTAACGTTTCCTATCACCGAATGCCTCTATTCACCTAGCAGTAAATAGGTATCCAGAAGTTAGTTAGTTAGGTTAGTTTAGATAAGGTTAGGTTAAGTTAAATTAGGTTAGGTTAGTTATTGCTAGGAAATAGGCTAGGTTTGTAGAAATAGAAATAGGGCTGTAATTGTTGGTAGCATTTCCTATCACCGAATGCCTCTGTTCACCTAGCAGTAAATAGGTATCCAGGAGTACCTTGAGGTGCTTCCTTGAGATGCTTTCGGGGCTTAGCGTCCCCGCGGCCCGGTCGTCGACCAGGCCTCATGGTTGCTGGACTGAACAACAACGCTGTTAGACGCGGCTGCTCGCAACCTGACGTATGAGTCACAGCCTGGTTGATCAGGAGTTAGTTAGGATAGGTTAGGTAAGGTTAGATTAGGTTAGGTTAGATTAGGTTAGGTTAGTTTTGGCTAGGAAATAGGCTAGGTTTGTAGAAATAGAAATAGAAAAGGATGTAATTGTTGGTAGCGTTTCCTATCACCGAATGCCTCTGTTCACCTAGCAGTAAATAGGTATCCAGGAGTACCTTGAGGTGCTTCCTTGAGATGCTTTCGGGGCTTAGCGTCCCCGCGGCCCGGTCGTCGACCAGGCCTCATGGTTGCTGGACTGAACAACAACGCTGTTAGACGCGGCTGCTCGCAACCTGACGTATGAGTCACAGCCTGGTTGATCAGGAGTTAGTTAGGTTAGGTTAGGTAAGGTTAGATTAGGTTAGGTTAGATTAGGTTAGGTTAGTTTTGGCTAGGAAATAGGCTAGGTTTGTAGAAATAGAAATAGAAAAAGGGATGTAATTGTTGGTAGCGTTTCCTATCACCGAATGCCTCTGTTCACTTAGCAGTAAGTAAGTATCCAGGAGTTAGTTAGGTTAGGTGAGGAAAGGTGAGGTGATGTGAGGTGAGGTGAGGTGAGGTGAGGTGAGGTGAGGTGAGGTGAGGTTAGGTTAGGTTAGGTTAGGTTAGGTTAGTTTAGACTAGGAAATAGACTAGGTTTGTAGAAATAGAAATAGAAAAAGGGCTGTAGTTGTTGGTAGTGTTTCCTATCACCGAATGCCTCTGTTCACCTAGCAGTAAGTAAGTATCCAGGAATTAGTTAGGTTAGGTTAGATTAGGTTACGTTAGTTTAGGCTAGGTTTGTAGAAATAGAAATAGGGCTGTAATTGTTGGTAGCGCTTCCTATCACCGAATGTCTCTGTTCACCTAGCAGTAAATAGGTATCCAGGAGTTAGTTAGGTTAGGTTAGGTTAGGTTAGGTTATGTTAGATTAGCTTAGGTTAGGTTAGATTAGGTTAGGTTAGGTTAGGTTGGTTTAGGGTAGGTTTGTAGAAGTAGGGCTGTAATTGTTAGTAGCCTTTCCTATCACCGAATGTCTCTGTTCACCTATCAGTAAATAGGTATCCAGGCGTTAGTAAGCTAGCTACTTGGGGCGTGGTGAGTGAGTGAGGGTTAGTCACTAGTTGGACCTTGTGGGGTGGTGGGTGTTGGAGACCACTATAAGCCTAACATGTATAAAGTGCCTGTCTGCCTGTCCCCCGACTCAATGATGTTAGAAGTATTGACTAAATGAAGCCTAAGAGAGCATATGCAAGGCCTAAGATGAGTCATTTGTCAGCAGCAACTTGTGCGAGATCTATGGCAGCGGTGGCATCCCAACATTTCTATTTTGGAGCAACAGTAGTAGTAGTCCATTTGTTGTTGGTTAATTTGACTAAATAGTTGCAATAAGTACTATCATTAATGGAGAATTGGCTGCTATGTGTGAGTATCCTCCGCCTGCCTGCCTATAAGGCATACATATTTGGGCAGTCTCCGTGTGTGTGTGTGTGTACAAGAATGTCGCACATGGAAATGTGTACATGCTATTTTAATAATAGTTTACCATCCATGTAGAAAACGTCTACCTATTTGGCAGTCCATTGTCTCTCTCTGCCGGCCGGCCGGCCTACCTACCTGCTAAAACTTGTTCACTCAATATGCTGTTGAATATCTATCTCCAGTGATCACTTACCCTTAATTCCTACATTATTAACCAAATGATCTCATTAACAAATCTTTACACATTTCAACCACCTACCTTCCTGCTAACATCAATCACAACAACTAATACACTCAACTCAGTCCCAAACACTTTTCTTATTCCTTCCTCAACACCTCGCCCTATATAACCTATCTTACAATATTAAATTTAAATACCTAACTGACAACCCCCCCCCCCACCACCACCAACAACACCTCCCAAGGTAGCTCCTCAGGGCCCCTCTCCCCCTGCCACCACCCCCACCAACAAACCAACCCCCCCCCCCCTGCAATGGAGGCCGCCGAACCCCTACCCCCCATACCGCCCCCTCCATCACCCCCACCCCCCCCCCGGCCCAACACAGAAAATGGCGGCCACAACGCTATATTTAACCAGCCAAAACCTTCGTTTCTTCGCCTATGTACTATTTATTCTTGAAACAAAACGAGGGAAAAAACAAACCGGATTTTCCTTCCTAGTAAAACATGTATTTTACAGAACGAGGCCTAAAATAGCACATATTAGATATTGCATTGCTTGTTTACCATTCACAAACTCATTTGGAAACACCACACTAATTATTAATACATACTTTTAAACACACACACACACACACATGTCAGTTAGCCTAAATTCTCCAATATTCATTCGTAAAACTGCCTCACGGGACTGCAATCTTATCAAACAAAGCTGTCTGGTATTTCTAACTGTCAACACAAATTAACAACTTCACATCTCAATCATTGCAACTGTTGATAATAGACACTAACTAACCTTGCTATGAGATATAAATACAAGTGCCAAATTTGATTCAGAAGGCAACTCCAGCGTGGCCTAGTCGGATAGAACAAGTTCCTAATCCGGATAGATCTGCGTTCGAGCCTGTCGGAACGGTTGCAAGTACAGGGCACAGATTTCTCTGTGTGTCCCCTCCTGTAGGAGCATCAGTTTCGATAGATTCTCTGGATAGCCGAAGATTGATTGACCGACTCCTTGGAATGTGGGGAAGGGTTGAAGTCCGGGGGGCCACGGACGGATACCTGGATCCACTGACCTCGGGCAGGTCTTTCAATCCACCTGGATTTCAGGTGGGGAGAAGGGAGGCAATTTGGGTCGACACAAATAGCTTCCTGGACCCAAAACCCCTTGGATACACGGACACGGACACTCACACGGACACACACACGGACACTCATGGACTCTGACACGAACCGAAGGTTCGAGTCAGATAATAAGAAGAGAGGTTAGGTTAGGTTGGTTGGTTAGGTTGGTTGGTTAGGTTGGTTGGTTAGGTTAGGTTGCTTAGGTTGGTTGGTTAGGTTGGTTGGTTAGGTTGGTTGGTTAGGTTAGGTTGCTTAGGTTGGTTGGTTAGGTTTGGTTGGTTAGGTTGGTTGGTTGGTTGGTTAGGTTAGGTTGCTTAGGTTAGGTTGCTTAGGTTGGTTGGTTAGGTTAGGTTGGTTGGTTAGGTTGGTTGGTTAGGTTAGGTTGCTTAGGTTAGGTTGCTTAGGTTAGGTTGGTTAGGTTAGGTTGCTTAGGTTAGGTTGCTTAGGTTAGGTTGCTTAGGTTGATTAGGTTAGGTTGGTTGATTAGGTTAGGTCGGTTGATAAGGTTAGGTTGGTTAGGTTGCTTAGGTTGGTTAGGTTGGTTGGTTGGTTAGATTGGTTGGTTAGGTTGGTTGGTTAGATTGGTTGGTTAGGTTGGTTGGTTGGTTGGTTGGTTGGTTAGGTTAGATTGGTTAGGTTAGGTTAGGTTAGATTGGTTGGTTAGGTTGGTTGGTTAGGTTAGGTTAGATTGGTTAGGTTAGGTTAGGTTAGATTGGTTGGTTAGGTTGGTTGGTTGGTTAGGTTAGGTTGGTTAGGTTAGGTTAGGTTAGGTTGGTTAGGTTAGGTTGGTTAAGATGGGTTGGTTAGGTTGGTTGGTTAGATTGGTTGGTTAGATTGGTTGGTTGGTTAGGTTGGTTGGTTAGGTGGGTTAGGTTAGGTTAGGTTAGGTTGGGCTGCTTGATTAGGTTGGTTAGGTTGGTTGGTTGGTTGGTTGGTTAGGTTGGTTGCTAAGGTTGGTTGGTTAAGTGGGTTAGGTTGGTTGGTTAGGTTAGATGGTTAGGTTAGGTTGCTTAGGTTGGTTGATTAGGTTGGTTAGGTTGGTTGGTTGGTTGGTTGCTAAGGTTGGTAGGTTAAGTGGGTTAGGTTGGTTGGTTAGGTTGCTTAGGTTGGTTGATTAGGTTGGTTGGTTAGTTGGTTAGGTTGTTTGATTGGTTAGGTTGGTTAGTTTAAGTTGGTTAGGTTAGTTTGTTAGACTGGTTAGGTTGGTTAGAATTAGAATTAGGTTAGAATTTTAGGTTAGAACAAGCATAATTATGGTTTAATAAGCAATTTAGATAATATGTAAGCTTAGGTTGGTTAGGGTATGTTGGTAAGGTACAGTTAAGGTTGGTTATTTTGTGGTTGGTTAGGTGTAATATTTGTATTATTCCACTGAATGATATATATATATATATATATATATATATATATATATATATATATATATATATATATATATATATATATATATATTTAAATATATATATATATATATATATATATATATATATATATATATATATATATATATATATATATATATATATATATATATATATATATAAATATATATATATACATTTTTAGGTTAGTTTAGGTTAGGAAATAGGCTACGTTTGTAGAAATAGAAATAGTTAAAAAAATGAATAAAGTATAAATAAATTATAAATTATTTAAAAACAATAAAAAAATACAGAAAAAAATAGCTTGAATTTTAGGTAACGTTTCTTATCACCGAATGCCTCTGTTCACCTAGCAGTAAATAGGTATCCAGGAGTTGGATAGGTTAGGTTAGGTTAGTTTTGGCTAGGAAATAAGCTAGGTTTGGAGGGTTAGGTTAGGTTATTTTAGGCTAGGAAATGGGCTATGTTTGTAGAAATAGTAATAGAAATAGGGCTGTAATTGTAGGTAGCGTTTCCTATCACCGAATGCCTCTATTCACCTAGCAGTAAATAGGTATCCAGGAGTTGGATAGGTTAGGTTAGGTTAGTTTTGGCTAGGAAATAAGCTAGGTTTGGAGGGTTAGGTTAGGTTATTTTAGGCTAGGAAATGGGCTATGTTTGTAGAAATAGTAATAGAAAGAGGGCTGTAATTGTAGGTAACGTTTCCTATCACCGAATGCCTCTATTCACCTAGCAGTAAATAGGTATCCAGAAGTTAGTTAGTTAGGTTAGTTTAGATAAGGTTAGGTTAAGTTAAATTAGGTTAGGTTAGTTATTGCTAGGAAATAGGCTAGGTTTGTAGAAATAGAAATAGGGCTGTAATTGTTGGTAGCATTTCCTATCACCGAATGCCTCTGTTCACCTAGCAGTAAATAGGTATCCAGGAGTACCTTGAGGTGCTTCCTTGAGATGCTTTCGGGGCTTAGCGTCCCCGCGGCCCGGTCGTCGACCAGGCCTCATGGTTGCTGGACTGAACAACAACGCTGTTAGACGCGGCTGCTCGCAACCTGACGTATGAGTCACAGCCTGGTTGATCAGGAGTTAGTTAGGATAGGTTAGGTAAGGTTAGATTAGGTTAGGTTAGATTAGGTTAGGTTAGTTTTGGCTAGGAAATAGGCTAGGTTTGTAGAAATAGAAATAGAAAAAGGGATGTAATTGTTGGTAGCGTTTCCTATCACCGAATGCCTCTGTTCACCTAGCAGTAAATAGGTATCCAGGAGTACCTTGAGGTGCTTCCTTGAGATGCTTTCGGGGCTTAGCGTCCCCGCGGCCCGGTCGTCGACCAGGCCTCATGGTTGCTGGACTGAACAACAACGCTGTTAGACGCGGCTGCTCGCAACCTGACGTATGAGTCACAGCCTGGTTGATCAGGAGTTAGTTAGGTTAGGTTAGGTAAGGTTAGATTAGGTTAGGTTAGATTAGGTTAGGTTAGTTTTGGCTAGGAAATAGGCTAGGTTTGTAGAAATAGAAATAGAAAAAGGGATGTAATTGTTGGTAGCGTTTCCTATCACCGAATGCCTCTGTTCACTTAGCAGTAAGTAAGTATCCAGGAGTTAGTTAGGTTAGGTGAGGAAAGGTGAGGTGATGTGAGGTGAGGTGAGGTGAGGTGAGGTGAGGTGAGGTGAGGTGAGGTGAGGTTAGGTTAGGTTAGGTTAGGTTAGGTTAGTTTAGACTAGGAAATAGACTAGGTTTGTAGAAATAGAAATAGAAAAAGGGCTGTAGTTGTTGGTAGTGTTTCCTATCACCGAATGCCTCTGTTCACCTAGCAGTAAGTAAGTATCCAGGAATTAGTTAGGTTAGGTTAGATTAGGTTACGTTAGTTTAGGCTAGGTTTGTAGAAATAGAAATAGGGCTGTAATTGTTGGTAGCGCTTCCTATCACCGAATGTCTCTGTTCACCTAGCAGTAAATAGGTATCCAGGAGTTAGTTAGGTTAGGTTAGGTTAGGTTAGGTTATGTTAGATTAGCTTAGGTTAGGTTAGATTAGGTTAGGTTAGGTTAGGTTGGTTTAGGGTAGGTTTGTAGAAGTAGGGCTGTAATTGTTAGTAGCCTTTCCTATCACCGAATGTCTCTGTTCACCTATCAGTAAATAGGTATCCAGGCGTTAGTAAGCTAGCTACTTGGGGCGTGGTGAGTGAGTGAGGGTTAGTCACTAGTTGGACCTTGTGGGGTGGTGGGTGTTGGAGACCACTATAAGCCTAACATGTATAAAGTGCCTGTCTGCCTGTCCCCCGACTCAATGATGTTAGAAGTATTGACTAAATGAAGCCTAAGAGAGCATATGCAAGGCCTAAGATGAGTCATTTGTCAGCAGCAACTTGTGCGAGATCTATGGCAGCGGTGGCATCCCAACATTTCTATTTTGGAGCAACAGTAGTAGTAGTCCATTTGTTGTTGGTTAATTTGACTAAATAGTTGCAATAAGTACTATCATTAATGGAGAATTGGCTGCTATGTGTGAGTATCCTCCGCCTGCCTGCCTATAAGGCATACATATTTGGGCAGTCTCCGTGTGTGTGTGTGTGTACAAGAATGTCGCACATGGAAATGTGTACATGCTATTTTAATAATAGTTTACCATCCATGTAGAAAACGTCTACCTATTTGGCAGTCCATTGTCTCTCTCTGCCGGCCGGCCGGCCTACCTACCTGCTAAAACTTGTTCACTCAATATGCTGTTGAATATCTATCTCCAGTGATCACTTACCCTTAATTCCTACATTATTAACCAAATGATCTCATTAACAAATCTTTACACATTTCAACCACCTACCTTCCTGCTAACATCAATCACAACAACTAATACACTCAACTCAGTCCCAAACACTTTTCTTATTCCTTCCTCAACACCTCGCCCTATATAACCTATCTTACAATATTAAATTTAAATACCTAACTGCCAACTCCCCCCCCCTCCCCCACCAACAACACCTCCCAAGGTAGCTCCTCAGGGCCCCTCTCCCCCTGCCCCCTCCCCCACCAACCAACCCCCCCCCCCCCCTGCAATGGAGGCCGCCGAACCCCTACCCCCCATACCGCCCCCTCCATCACCACCACCCCCCCCCCCGGCCCAACACAGAAAATGGCGGCCACAACGCTATATTTAACCAGCCAAAACCTTCGTTTCTTCGCCTATGTACTATTTATTCTTGAAACAAAACGAGGGAAAAAACAAACCGGATTTTCCTTCCCTAGTAAAACATGTATTTTACAGAACGAGGCCTAAAATAGCACATATTAGATATTGCATTGCTTGTTTACCATTCACAAACTCATTTGGAAACACCACACTAATTATTAATACATACTTTTAAACACACACACACACACACATGTCAGTTAGCCTAAATTCTCCAATATTCATTCGTAAAACTGCCTCACGGGACTGCAATCTTATCAAACAAAGCTGTCTGGTATTTCTAACTGTCAACACAAATTAACAACTTCACATCTCAATCATTGCAACTGTTGATAAATAGACACTAACTAACCTTGCTATGAGATATAAATACAAGTGCCAAATTTGATTCAGAAGGCAACTCCAGCGTGGCCTAGTCGGATAGAACAAGTTCCTAATCCGGATAGATCTGCGTTCGAGCCTGTCGGAACGGTTGCAAGTACAGGGCACAGATTTCTCTGTGTGTCCCCTCCTGTAGGAGCATCAGTTTCGATAGATTCTCTGGATAGCCGAAGATTGATTGACCGACTCCTTGGAATGTGGGGAAGGGTTGAAGTCCGGGGGGCCACGGACGGATACCTGGATCCACTGACCTCGGGCAGGTCTTTCAATCCACCTGGATTTCAGGTGGGGAGAAGGGAGGCAATTTGGGTCGACACAAATAGCTTCCTGGACCCAAAACCCCTTGGATACACGGACACGGACACTCACACGGACACACACACGGACACTCATGGACTCTGACACGAACCGAAGGTTCGAGTCAGATAATAAGAAGAGAGGTTAGGTTAGGTTGGTTGGTTAGGTTGGTTGGTTAGGTTGGTTGGTTAGGTTAGGTTGCTTAGGTTGGTTGGTTAGGTTGGTTGGTTAGGTTGGTTGGTTAGGTTAGGTTGCTTAGGTTGGTTGGTTAGGTTTGGTTGGTTAGGTTGGTTGGTTGGTTGGTTAGGTTAGGTTGCTTAGGTTAGGTTGCTTAGGTTGGTTGGTTAGGTTAGGTTGGTTGGTTAGGTTAGGTTGCTTAGGTTAGGTTGCTTAGGTTAGGTTGGTTAGGTTAGGTTGCTTAGGTTAGGTTGCTTAGGTTAGGTTGCTTAGGTTGATTAGGTTAGGTCGGTTGATTAGGTTAGGTCGGTTGATAAGGTTAGGTTGGTTAGGTTGCTTAGGTTGGTTAGGTTGGTTGGTTGGTTAGATTGGTTGGTTAGGTTGGTTGGTTAGATTGGTTGGTTAGGTTGGTTGGTTGGTTGGTTGGTTGGTTAGGTTAGATTGGTTAGGTTAGGTTAGGTTAGATTGGTTGGTTAGGTTGGTTGGTTGGTTAGGTTAGGTTAGATTGGTTAGGTTAGGTTAGGTTAGATTGGTTGGTTAGGTTGGTTGGTTGGTTAGGTTAGGTTGGTTAGGTTAGGTTAGGTTAGGTTGGTTAGGTTAGGTTGGTTAAGATGGGTTGGTTAGGTTGGTTGGTTAGATTGGTTGGTTAGATTGGTTGGTTGGTTAGGTTGGTTGGTTAGGTGGGTTAGGTTAGGTTAGGTTAGGTTGGGCTGCTTGATTAGGTTGGTTAGGTTGGTTGGTTGGTTGGTTGGTTAGGTTGGTTGCTAAGGTTGGTTGGTTAAGTGGGTTAGGTTGGTTGATTAGGTTTGATGGTTAGGTTAGGTTGCTTAGGTTGGTTGATTAGGTTGGTTAGGTTGGTTGGTTGGTTGGTTGCTAAGGTTGGTAGGTTAAGTGGGTTAGGTTGGTTGGTTAGGTTGCTTAGGTTGGTTGATTAGGTTGGTTGGTTAGTTGGTTAGGTTGTTTGATTGGTTAGGTTGGTTAGTTTAAGTTGGTTAGGTTAGTTTGTTAGACTGGTTAGGTTGGTTAGAATTAGAATTAGGTTAGAATTTTAGGTTAGAACAAGCATAATTATGGTTTAATAAGCAATTTAGATAATATGTAAGCTTAGGTTGGTTAGGGTATGTTGGTAAGGTACAGTTAAGGTTGGTTATTTTGTGGTTGGTTAGGTGTAATATTTGTATTATTCCACTGAATGATATATATATATATATATATATATATATATATATATATATATATATATATATATATTTAAATATATATATATATATATATATATATATATATATATATATATATATATATATATATATATATATATATATATATATATATATATATAATATATATATATACATTTTTAGGTTAGTTTAAGTTAGGAAATAGGCTACGTTTGTATAAATAGAAATAGTTAAAAAAATGAATAAAGTATAAATAAATTATAAATTATTTAAAAACAATAAAAAAATACAGAAAAAAATAGCTTGAATTTTAGGTAACGTTTCTTATCACCGAATGCCTCTGTTCACCTAGCAGTAAATAGGTATCCAGGAGTTGGATAGGTTAGGTTAGGTTAGTTTTGGCTAGGAAATAAGCTAGGTTTGGAGGGTTAGGTTAGGTTATTTTAGGCTAGGAAATGGGCTATGTTTGTAGAAATAGTAATAGAAATAGGGCTGTAATTGTAGGTAGCGTTTCCTATCACCGAATGCCTCTATTCACCTAGCAGTAAATAGGTATCCAGGAGTTGGATAGGTTAGGTTAGGTTAGTTTTGGCTAGGAAATAAGCTAGGTTTGGAGGGTTAGGTTAGGTTATTTTAGGCTAGGAAATGGGCTATGTTTGTAGAAATAGTAATAGAAAGAGGGCTGTAATTGTAGGTAACGTTTCCTATCACCGAATGCCTCTATTCACCTAGCAGTAAATAGGTATCCAGAAGTTAGTTAGTTAGGTTAGTTTAGATAAGGTTAGGTTAAGTTAAATTAGGTTAGGTTAGTTATTGCTAGGAAATAGGCTAGGTTTGTAGAAATAGAAATAGGGCTGTAATTGTTGGTAGCATTTCCTATCACCGAATGCCTCTGTTCACCTAGCAGTAAATAGGTATCCAGGAGTACCTTGAGGTGCTTCCTTGAGATGCTTTCGGGGCTTAGCGTCCCCGCGGCCCGGTCGTCGACCAGGCCTCATGGTTGCTGGACTGAACAACAACGCTGTTAGACGCGGCTGCTCGCAACCTGACGTATGAGTCACAGCCTGGTTGATCAGGAGTTAGTTAGGATAGGTTAGGTAAGGTTAGATTAGGTTAGGTTAGATTAGGTTAGGTTAGTTTTGGCTAGGAAATAGGCTAGGTTTGTAGAAATAGAAATAGAAAAAGGGATGTAATTGTTGGTAGCGTTTCCTATCACCGAATGCCTCTGTTCACCTAGCAGTAAATAGGTATCCAGGAGTACCTTGAGGTGCTTCCTTGAGATGCTTTCGGGGCTTAGCGTCCCCGCGGCCCGGTCGTCGACCAGGCCTCATGGTTGCTGGACTGAACAACAACGCTGTTAGACCCGGCTGCTCGCAACCTGACGTATGAGTCACAGCCTGGTTGATCAGGAGTTAGTTAGGTTAGGTTAGGTAAGGTTAGATTAGGTTAGGTTAGATTAGGTTAGGTTAGTTTTGGCTAGGAAATAGGCTAGGTTTGTAGAAAAAGAAATAGAAAAAGGGATGTAATTGTTGGTAGCGTTTCCTATCACCGAATGCCTCTGTTCACTTAGCAGTAAGTAAGTATCCAGGAGTTAGTTAGGTTAGGTGAGGAAAGGTGAGGTGATGTGAGGTGAGGTGAGGTGAGGTGAGGTGAGGTGAGGTGAGGTGAGGTGAGGTTAGGTTAGGTTAGGTTAGGTTAGTTTAGACTAGGAAATAGACTAGGTTTGTAGAAATAGAAATAGAAAAAGGGCTGTAGTTGTTGGTAGTGTTTCCTATCACCGAATGCCTCTGTTCACCTAGCAGTAAGTAAGTATCCAGGAATTAGTTAGGTTAGGTTAGATTAGGTTACGTTAGTTTAGGCTAGGTTTGTAGAAATAGAAATAGGGCTGTAATTGTTGGTAGCGCTTCCTATCACCGAATGTCTCTGTTCACCTAGCAGTAAATAGGTATCCAGGAGTTAGTTAGGTTAGGTTAGGTTAGGTTAGGTTATGTTAGATTAGCTTAGGTTAGGTTAGATTAGGTTAGGTTAGGTTAGGTTGGTTTAGGGTAGGTTTGTAGAAGTATAGCTGTAATTGTTAGTAGCCTTTCCTATCACCGAATGTCTCTGTTCACCTATCAGTAAATAGGTATCCAGGCGTTAGTAAGCTAGCTACTTGGGGCGTGGTGAGTGAGTGAGGGTTAGTCACTAGTTGGACCTTGTGGGGTGGTGGGTGTTGGAGACCACTATAAGCCTAACATGTATAAAGTGCCTGTCTGCCTGTCCCCCGACTCAATGATGTTAGAAGTATTGACTAAATGAAGCCTAAGAGAGCATATGCAAGGCCTAAGATGAGTCATTTGTCAGCAGCAACTTGTGCGAGATCTATGGCAGCGGTGGCATCCCAACATTTCTATTTTGGAGCAACAGTAGTAGTAGTCCATTTGTTGTTGGTTAATTTGACTAAATAGTTGCAATAAGTACTATCATTAATGGAGAATTGGCTGCTATGTGTGAGTATCCTCCGCCTGCCTGCCTATAAGGCATACATATTTGGGCAGTCTCCGTGTGTGTGTGTGTGTACAAGAATGTCGCACATGGAAATGTGTACATGCTATTTTAATAATAGTTTACCATCCATGTAGAAAACGTCTACCTATTTGGCAGTCCATTGTCTCTCTCTGCCGGCCGGCCGGCCTACCTACCTGCTAAAACTTGTTCACTCAATATGCTGTTGAATATCTATCTCCAGTGATCACTTACCCTTAATTCCTACATTATTAACCAAATGATCTCATTAACAAATCTTTACACATTTCAACCACCTACCTTCCTGCTAACATCAATCACAACAACTAATACACTCAACTCAGTCCCAAACACTTTTCTTATTCCTTCCTCAACACCTCGCCCTATATAACCTATCTTACTATATTAAATTTAAATACCTAACTGCCAACTCCCCCCCCTCCCCCACCAACAACACCTCCCAAGGTAGCTCCTCAGGGCCCCTCTCCCCCTGCCCCCTCCCCCACCAACCAACCCCCCCCCCCCTGCAATGGAGGCCGCCCCCTCCATCACCACCACCCCCCCCCCCCCCGGCCCAACACAGAAAATGGCGGCCACAACGCTATATTTAACCAGCCAAAACCTTCGTTTCTTCGCCTATGTACTATTTATTCTTGAAACAAAACGAGGGAAAAAACAAACCGGATTTTCCTTCCCTAGTAAAACATGTATTTTACAGAACGAGGCCTAAAATAGCACATATTAGATATTGCATTGCTTGTTTACCATTCACAAACTCATTTGGAAACACCACACTAATTATTAATACATACTTTTAAACACACACACACACACACATGTCAGTTAGCCTAAATTCTCCAATATTCATTCGTAAAACTGCCTCACGGGACTGCAATCTTATCAAACAAAGCTGTCTGGTATTTCTAACTGTCAACACAAATTAACAACTTCACATCTCAATCATTGCAACTGTTGATAAATAGACACTAACTAACCTTGCTATGAGATATAAATACAAGTGCCAAATTTGATTCAGAAGGCAACTCCAGCGTGGCCTAGTCGGATAGAACAAGTTCCTAATCCGGATAGATCTGCGTTCGAGCCTGTCGGAACGGTTGCAAGTACAGGGCACAGATTTCTCTGTGTGTCCCCTCCTGTAGGAGCATCAGTTTCGATAGATTCTCTGGATAGCCGAAGATTGATTGACCGACTCCTTGGAATGTGGGGAAGGGTTGAAGTCCGGGGGGCCACGGACGGATACCTGGATCCACTGACCTCGGGCAGGTCTTTCAATCCACCTGGATTTCAGGTGGGGAGAAGGGAGGCAATTTGGGTCGACACAAATAGCTTCCTGGACCCAAAACCCCTTGGATACACGGACACGGACACTCACACGGACACACACACGGACACTCATGGACTCTGACACGAACCGAAGGTTCGAGTCAGATAATAAGAAGAGAGGTTAGGTTAGGTTGGTTGGTTAGGTTGGTTGGTTAGGTTGGTTGGTTAGGTTAGGTTGCTTAGGTTGGTTGGTTAGGTTGGTTGGTTAGGTTGGTTGGTTAGGTTAGGTTGCTTAGGTTGGTTGGTTAGGTTTGGTTGGTTAGGTTGGTTGGTTGGTTGGTTAGGTTAGGTTGCTTAGGTTAGGTTGCTTAGGTTGGTTGGTTAGGTTAGGTTGGTTGGTTAGGTTGGTTGGTTAGGTTAGGTTGCTTAGGTTAGGTTGCTTAGGTTAGGTTGGTTAGGTTAGGTTGCTTAGGTTAGGTTGCTTAGGTTAGGTTGCTTAGGTTGATTAGGTTAGGTCGGTTGATTAGGTTAGGTCGGTTGATAAGGTTAGGTTGGTTAGGTTGCTTAGGTTGGTTAGGTTGGTTGGTTGGTTAGATTGGTTGGTTAGGTTGGTTGGTTAGATTGGTTGGTTAGGTTGGTTGGTTGGTTGGTTGGTTGGTTAGGTTAGATTGGTTAGGTTAGGTTAGGTTAGATTGGTTGGTTAGGTTGGTTGGTTGGTTAGGTTAGGTTAGATTGGTTAGGTTAGGTTAGGTTAGATTGGTTGGTTAGGTTGGTTGGTTGGTTAGGTTAGGTTGGTTAGGTTAGGTTAGGTTAGGTTGGTTAGGTTAGGTTGGTTAAGATGGGTTGGTTAGGTTGGTTGGTTAGATTGGTTGGTTAGATTGGTTGGTTGGTTAGGTTGGTTGGTTAGGTGGGTTAGGTTAGGTTAGGTTGGGCTGCTTGATTAGGTTGGTTAGGTTGGTTGGTTGGTTGGTTGGTTAGGTTGGTTGCTAAGGTTGGTTGGTTAAGTGGGTTAGGTTGGTTGGTTAGGTTAGATGGTTAGGTTAGGTTGCTTAGGTTGGTTGATTAGGTTGGTTAGGTTGGTTGGTTGGTTGGTTGCTAAGGTTGGTAGGTTAAGTGGGTTAGGTTGGTTGGTTAGGTTGCTTAGGTTGGTTGATTAGGTTGGTTGGTTAGTTGGTTAGGTTGGTTGATTGGTTAGGTTGGTTAGTTTAAGTTGGTTAGGTTAGTTTGTTAGACTGGTTAGGTTGGTTAGAATTAGAATTAGGTTAGAATTTTAGGTTAGAACAAGCATAATTATGGTTTAATAAGCAATTTAGATAATATGTAAGCTAAGGTTGGTTAGGGTATGTTGGTAAGGTACAGTTAAGGTTGGTTATTTTGTGGTTGGTTAGGTGTAATATTTGTATTATTCCACTGAATGATATATATATATATATATATATATATATATATATATATATATATATATATATATTTAAATATATATATATATATATATATATATATATATATATATATATATATATATATATATATATATATATATATATATATATATATATATATATATAAATATATATATATACATTTTTAGGTTAGTTTAGGTTAGGAAATAGGCTACGTTTGTAGAAATAGAAATAGTTAAAAAAATGAATAAAGTATAAATAAATTATAAATTATTTAAAAACAATAAAAAAATACAGAAAAAAATAGCTTGAATTTTAGGTAACGTTTCTTATCACCGAATGCCTCTGTTCACCTAGCAGTAAATAGGTATCCAGGAGTTGGATAGGTTAGGTTAGGTTAGTTTTGGCTAGGAAATAAGCTAGGTTTGGAGGGTTAGGTTAGGTTATTTTAGGCTAGGAAATGGGCTATGTTTGTAGAAATAGTAATAGAAATAGGGCTGTAATTGTAGGTAGCGTTTCCTATCACCGAATGCCTCTATTCACCTAGCAGTAAATAGGTATCCAGGAGTTGGATAGGTTAGGTTAGGTTAGTTTTGGCTAGGAAATAAGCTAGGTTTGGAGGGTTAGGTTAGGTTATTTTAGGCTAGGAAATGGGCTATGTTTGTAGAAATAGTAATAGAAAGAGGGCTGTAATTGTAGGTAACGTTTCCTATCACCGAATGCCTCTATTCACCTAGCAGTAAATAGGTATCCAGAAGTTAGTTAGTTAGGTTAGTTTAGATAAGGTTAGGTTAAGTTAAATTAGGTTAGGTTAGTTATTGCTAGGAAATAGGCTAGGTTTGTAGAAATAGAAATAGGGCTGTAATTGTTGGTAGCATTTCCTATCACCGAATGCCTCTGTTCACCTAGCAGTAAATAGGTATCCAGGAGTACCTTGAGGTGCTTCCTTGAGATGCTTTCGGGGCTTAGCGTCCCCGCGGCCCGGTCGTCGACCAGGCCTCATGGTTGCTGGACTGAACAACAACGCTGTTAGACGCGGCTGCTCGCAACCTGACGTATGAGTCACAGCCTGGTTGATCAGGAGTTAGTTAGGATAGGTTAGGTAAGGTTAGATTAGGTTAGGTTAGATTAGGTTAGGTTAGTTTTGGCTAGGAAATAGGCTAGGTTTGTAGAAATAGAAATAGAAAAAGGGATGTAATTGTTGGTAGCGTTTCCTATCACCGAATGCCTCTGTTCACCTAGCAGTAAATAGGTATCCAGGAGTACCTTGAGGTGCTTCCTTGAGATGCTTTCGGGGCTTAGCGTCCCCGCGGCCCGGTCGTCGACCAGGCCTCATGGTTGCTGGACTGAACAACAACGCTGTTAGACGCGGCTGCTCGCAACCTGACGTATGAGTCACAGCCTGGTTGATCAGGAGTTAGTTAGGTTAGGTTAGGTAAGGTTAGATTAGGTTAGGTTAGATTAGGTTAGGTTAGTTTTGGCTAGGAAATAGGCTAGGTTTGTAGAAATAGAAATAGAAAAAGGGATGTAATTGTTGGTAGCGTTTCCTATCACCGAATGCCTCTGTTCACTTAGCAGTAAGTAAGTATCCAGGAGTTAGTTAGGTTAGGTGAGGAAAGGTGATGTGAGGTGAGGTGAGGCGAGGCGAGGTGAGGTGAGGTGAGGTGAGGTGAGGTGAGGTTAGGTTAGGTTAGGTTAGGTTAGGTTAGGTTAGTTTAGACTAGGAAATAGACTAGGTTTGTAGAAATAGAAATAGAAAAAGGGCTGTAGTTGTTGGTAGTGTTTCCTATCACCGAATGCCTCTGTTCACCTAGCAGTAAGTAAGTATCCAGGAATTAGTTAGGTTAGGTTAGATTAGGTTACGTTAGTTTAGGCTAGGTTTGTAGAAATAGAAATAGGGCTGTAATTGTTGGTAGCGCTTCCTATCACCGAATGTCTCTGTTCACCTAGCAGTAAATAGGTATCCAGGAGTTAGTTAGGTTAGGTTAGGTTAGGTTATGTTAGATTAGCTTAGGTTAGGTTAGATTAGGTTAGGTTAGGTTAGGTTGGTTTAGGGTAGGTTTGTAGAAGTAGGGCTGTAATTGTTAGTAGCCTTTCCTATCACCGAATGTCTCTGTTCACCTATCAGTAAATAGGTATCCAGGCGTTAGTAAGCTAGCTACTTGGGGCGTGGTGAGTGAGTGAGGGTTAGTCACTAGTTGGACCTTGTGGGGTGGTGGGTGTTGGAGACCACTATAAGCCTAACATGTATAAGTGCCTGTCTGCCTGTCCCCCGACTCAATGATGTTAGAAGTATTGACTAAATGAAGCCTAAGAGAGCATATGCAAGGCCTAAGATGAGTCATTTGTCAGCAGCAACTTGTGCGAGATCTATGGCAGCGGTGGCATCCCAACATTTCTATTTTGGAGCAACAGTAGTAGTAGTCCATTTGTTGTTGGTTAATTTGACTAAATAGTTGCAATAAGTACTATCATTAATGGAGAATTGGCTGCTATGTGTGAGTATCCTCCGCCTGCCTGCCTATAAGGCATACATATTTGGGCAGTCTCCGTGTGTGTGTGTGTGTACAAGAATGTCGCACATGGAAATGTGTACATGCTATTTTAATAATAGTTTACCATCCATGTAGAAAACGTCTACCTATTTGGCAGTCCATTGTCTCTCTCTGCCGGCCGGCCGGCCTACCTACCTGCTAAAACTTGTTCACTCAATATGCTGTTGAATATCTATCTCCAGTGATCACTTACCCTTAATTCCTACATTATTAACCAAATGATCTCATTAACAAATCTTTACACATTTCAACCACCTACCTTCCTGCTAACATCAATCACAACAACTAATACACTCAACTCAGTCCCAAACACTTTTCTTATTCCTTCCTCAACACCTCGCCTTATATAACCTATCTTACAATATTAAATTTAAATACCTAACTGACAACCCCCCCCCCCCACCACCACCAACAACACCTCCCAAGGTAGCTCCTCAGGGCCCCTCTCCCCCTGCCCCCACCCCCACCAACAAACCAACCCCCCCCCCCCTGCAATGGAGGCCGCCGGACCCCTACCCCCCATACCGCCCCCTCCATCACCCCCCCCCCCGGCCCAACACAGAAAATGGCGGCCACAACGCTATATTTAACCAGCCAAAACCTTCGTTTCTTCGCCTATGTACTATTTATTCTTGAAACAAAACGAGGGAAAAAACAAACCGGATTTTCCTTCCCTAGTAAAACATGTATTTTACAGAACGAGGCCTAAAATAGCACATATTAGATATTGCATTGCTTGTTTACCATTCACAAACTCATTTGGAAACACCACACTAATTATTAATACATACTTTTAAACACACACACACACACACATGTCAGTTAGCCTAAATTCTCCAATATTCATTCGTAAAACTGCCTCACGGGACTGCAATCTTATCAAACAAAGCTGTCTGGTATTTCTAACTGTCAACACAAATTAACAACTTCACATCTCAATCATTGCAACTGTTGATAAATAGACACTAACTAACCTTGCTATGAGATATAAATACAAGTGCCAAATTTGATTCAGAAGGCAACTCCAGCGTGGCCTAGTCGGATAGAACAAGTTCCTAATCCGGATAGATCTGCGTTCGAGCCTGTCGGAACGGTTGCAAGTACAGGGCACAGATTTCTCTGTGTGTCCCCTCCTGTAGGAGCATCAGTTTCGATAGATTCTCTGGATAGCCGAAGATTGATTGACCGACTCCTTGGAATGTGGGGAAGGGTTGAAGTCCGGGGGGCCACGGACGGATACCTGGATCCACTGACCTCGGGCAGGTCTTTCAATCCACCTGGATTTCAGGTGGGGAGAAGGGAGGCAATTTGGGTCGACACAAATAGCTTCCTGGACCCAAAACCCCTTGGATACACGGACACGGACACTCACACGGACACACACACGGACACTCATGGACTCTGACACGAACCGAAGGTTCGAGTCAGATAATAAGAAGAGAGGTTAGGTTAGGTTGGTTGGTTAGGTTGGTTGGTTAGGTTGGTTGGTTAGGTTAGGTTGCTTAGGTTGGTTGGTTAGGTTGGTTGGTTAGGTTGGTTGGTTAGGTTAGGTTGCTTAGGTTGGTTGGTTAGGTTTGGTTGGTTAGGTTGGTTGGTTGGTTGGTTAGGTTAGGTTGCTTAGGTTAGGTTGCTTAGGTTGGTTGGTTAGGTTAGGTTGGTTGGTTAGGTTGGTTGGTTAGGTTAGGTTGCTTAGGTTAGGTTGCTTAGGTTAGGTTGGTTAGGTTAGGTTGCTTAGGTTAGGTTGCTTAGGTTAGGTTGCTTAGGTTGATTAGGTTAGGTCGGTTGATTAGGTTAGGTCGGTTGATAAGGTTAGGTTGGTTAGGTTGCTTAGGTTGGTTAGGTTGGTTGGTTGGTTAGATTGGTTGGTTAGGTTGGTTGGTTAGATTGGTTGGTTAGGTTGGTTGGTTGGTTGGTTGGTTGGTTAGGTTAGATTGGTTAGGTTAGGTTAGATTGGTTGGTTAGGTTGGTTGGTTGGTTAGGTTAGGTTAGATTGGTTAGGTTAGGTTAGGTTAGATTGGTTGGTTAGGTTGGTTGGTTGGTTAGGTTAGGTTGGTTAGGTTAGGTTAGGTTAGGTTGGTTAGGTTAGGTTGGTTAAGATGGGTTGGTTAGGTTGGTTGGTTAGATTGGTTGGTTAGATTGGTTGGTTGGTTAGGTTGGTTGGTTAGGTGGGTTAGGTTAGGTTAGGTTAGGTTGGGCTGCTTGATTAGGTTGGTTAGGTTGGTTGGTTGGTTGGTTGGTTAGGTTGGTTGCTAAGGTTGGTTGGTTAAGTGGGTTAGGTTGGTTGGTTAGGTTAGATGGTTAGGTTAGGTTGCTTAGGTTGGTTGATTAGGTTGGTTAGGTTGGTTGGTTGGTTGGTTGCTAAGGTTGGTAGGTTAAGTGGGTTAGGTTGGTTGGTTAGGTTGCTTAGGTTGGTTGATTAGGTTGGTTGGTTAGTTGGTTAGGTTGGTTGATTGGTTAGGTTGGTTAGTTTAAGTTGGTTAGGTTAGTTTGTTAGACTGGTTAGGTTGGTTAGAATTAGAATTAGGTTAGAATTTTAGGTTAGAACAAGCATAATTATGGTTTAATAAGCAATTTAGATAATATGTAAGCTTAGGTTGGTTAGGGTATGTTGGTAAGGTACAGTTAAGGTTGGTTATTTTGTGGTTGGTTAGGTGTAATATTTGTATTATTCCACTGAATGATATATATATATATATATATATATATATATATATATATATATACATATATATATATATATATATATATATATATATATATATTTAAATATATATATATATATATATATATATATATATATATATATATATATATATATATATATATATATATATATATATATATATATATAAATATATATATATACATTTTTAGGTTAGTTTAGGTTAGGAAATAGGCTACGTTTGTAGAAATAGAAATAGTTAAAAAAATGAATAAAGTATAAATAAATTATAAATTATTTAAAAACAATAAAAAAATACAGAAAAAAATAGCTTGAATTTTAGGTAACGTTTCTTATCATCGAATGCCTCTGTTCACCTAGCAGTAAATAGGTATCCAGGAGTTGGATAGGTTAGGTTAGGTTAGTTTTGGCTAGGAAATAAGCTAGGTTTGGAGGGTTAGGTTAGGTTATTTTAGGCTAGGAAATGGGCTATGTTTGTAGAAATAGTAATAGAAATAGGGCTGTAATTGTAGGTAGCGTTTCCTATCACCGAATGCCTCTATTCACCTAGCAGTAAATAGGTATCCAGGAGTTGGATAGGTTAGGTTAGGTTAGTTTTGGCTAGGAAATAAGCTAGGTTTGGAGGGTTAGGTTAGGTTATTTTAGGCTAGGAAATGGGCTATGTTTGTAGAAATAGTAATAGAAAGAGGGCTGTAATTGTAGGTAACGTTTCCTATCACCGAATGCCTCTATTCACCTAGCAGTAAATAGGTATCCAGAAGTTAGTTAGTTAGGTTAGTTTAGATAAGGTTAGGTTAAGTTAAATTAGGTTAGGTTAGTTATTGCTAGGAAATAGGCTAGGTTTGTAGAAATAGAAATAGGGCTGTAATTGTTGGTAGCATTTCCTATCACCGAATGCCTCTGTTCACCTAGCAGTAAATAGGTATCCAGGAGTACCTTGAGGTGCTTCCTTGAGATGCTTTCGGGGCTTAGCGTCCCCGCGGCCCGGTCGTCGACCAGGCCTCATGGTTGCTGGACTGAACAACAACGCTGTTAGACGCGGCTGCTCGCAACCTGACGTATGAGTCACAGCCTGGTTGATCAGGAGTTAGTTAGGATAGGTTAGGTAAGGTTAGATTAGGTTAGGTTAGGTTAGTTTTGGCTAGGAAATAGGCTAGGTTTGTAGAAATAGAAATAGAAAAAGGTATGTAATTGTTGGTAGCGTTTCCTATCACCGAATGCCTCTGTTCACCTAGCAGTAAATAGGTATCCAGGAGTACCTTGAGGTGCTTCCTTGAGATGCTTTCGGGGCTTAGCGTCCCCGCGGCCCGGTCGTCGACCAGGCCTCATGGTTGCTGGACTGAACAACAACGCTGTTAGACGCGGCTGCTCGCAACCTGACGTATGAGTCACAGCCTGGTTGATCAGGAGTTAGTTAGGATAGGTTAGGTAAGGTTAGATTAGGTTAGGTTAGATTAGGTTAGGTTAGTTTTGGCTAGGAAATAGGCTAGGTTTGTAGAAATAGAAATAGAAAAAGGGATGTAATTGTTGGTAGCGTTTCCTATCACCGAATGCCTCTGTTCACCTAGCAGTAAATAGGTATCCAGGAGTACCTTGAGGTGCTTCCTTGAGATGCTTTCGGGGCTTAGCGTCCCCGCGGCCCGGTCGTCGACCAGGCCTCATGGTTGCTGGACTGAACAACAACGCTGTTAGACGCGGCTGCTCGCAACCTGACGTATGAGTCACAGCCTGGTTGATCAGGAGTTAGTTAGGTTAGGTTAGGTAAGGTTAGATTAGGTTAGGTTAGATTAGGTTAGGTTAGTTTTGGCTAGGAAATAGGCTAGGTTTGTAGAAATAGAAATAGAAAAAGGGATGTAATTGTTGGTAGCGTTTCCTATCACCGAATGCCTCTGTTCACTTAGCAGTAAGTAAGTATCCAGGAGTTAGTTAGGTTAGGTGAGGAAAGGTGAGGTGATGTGAGGTGAGGTGAGGTGAGGTGAGGTGAGGTGAGGTTAGGTGAGGTTAGGTTAGGTTAGGTTAGGTTAGGTTAGGTTAGGTTAGTTTAGACTAGGAAATAGACTAGGTTTGTAGAAATAGAAATAGAAAAAGGGCTGTAGTTGTTGGTAGTGTTTCCTATCACCGAATGCCTCTGTTCACCTAGCAGTAAGTAAGTATCCAGGAATTAGTTAGGTTAGGTTAGATTAGGTTACGTTAGTTTAGGCTAGGTTTGTAGAAATAGAAATAGGGCTGTAATTGTTGGTAGCGCTTCCTATCACCGAATGTCTCTGTTCACCTAGCAGTAAATAGGTATCCAGGAGTTAGTTAGGTTAGGTTAGGTTAGGTTAGGTTATGTTAGATTAGCTTAGGTTAGGTTAGATTAGGTTAGGTTAGGTTAGGTTGGTTTAGGGTAGGTTTGTAGAAGTAGGGCTGTAAGTGTTAGTAGCCTTTCCTATCACCGAATGTCTCTGTTCACCTATCAGTAAATAGGTATCCAGGCGTTAGTAAGCTAGCTACTTGGGGCGTGGTGAGTGAGTGAGGGTTAGTCACTAGTTGGACCTTGTGGGGTGGTGGGTGTTGGAGACCACTATAAGCCTAACATGTATAAAGTGCCTGTCTGCCTGTCCCCCGACTCAATGATGTTAGAAGTATTGACTAAATGAAGCCTAAGAGAGCATATGCAAGGCCTAAGATGAGTCATTTGTCAGCAGCAACTTGTGCGAGATCTATGGCAGCGGTGGCATCCCAACATTTCTATTTTGGAGCAACAGTAGTAGTAGTCCATTTGTTGTTGGTTAATTTGACTAAATAGTTGCAATAAGTACTATCATTAATGGAGAATTGGCTGCTATGTGTGAGTATCCTCCGCCTGCCTGCCTATAAGGCATACATATTTGGGCAGTCTCCGTGTGTGTGTGTGTGTGTGTGTGTGTGTACAAGAATGTCGCACATGGAAATGTGTACATGCTATTTTAATAATAGTTTACCATCCATGTAGAAAACGTCTACCTATTTGGCAGTCCATTGTCTCTCTCTGCCGGCCGGCTGGCCTACCTACCTGCTAAAACTTGTTCACTCAATATGCTGTTGAATATCTATCTCCAGTGATCACTTACCCTTAATTCCTACATTATTAACCAAATGATCTCATTAACAAATCTTTACACATTTCAACCACCTACCTTCCTGCTAACATCAATCACAACAACTAATACACTCAACTCAGTCCCAAACACTTTTCTTATTCCTTCCTCAACACCTCGCCCTATATAACCTATCTTACAATATTAAATTTAAATACCTAACCGCCAACTCCCCCCCCCCTCCCCCACCAACAACACCTCCCAAGGTAGCTCCTCAGGGCCCCTCTCCCCCTGCCCCCTCCCCCACCAACCAACCAACCCCCCCCCCCCCCCTTGCAATGGAGGCCGCCGAACCCCTACCCCCCATACCGCCCCCTCCATCACCACCACCCCCCCCCCCCCGGCCCAACACAGAAAATGGCGGCCACAACGCTATATTTAACCAGCCAAAACCTTCGTTTCTTCGCCTATGTACTATTTATTCTTGAAATAAAACGAGGGAAAAAACAAACCGGATTTTCCTTCCCTAGTAAAACATGTATTTTACAGAACGAGGCCTAAAATAGCACATATTAGATATTGCATTGCTTGTTTACCATTCACAAACTCATTTGGAAACACCACACTAATTATTAATACATACTTTTAAACACACACACACACATGTCAGTTAGCCTAAATTCTCCAATATTCATTCGTAAAACTGCCTCACGGGACTGCAATCTTATCAAACAAAGCTGTCTGGTATTTCTAACTGTCAACACAAATTAACAACTTCACATCTCAATCATTGCAACTGTTGATAAATAGACACTAACTAACCTTGCTATGAGATATAAATACAAGTGCCAAATTTGATTCAGAAGGCAACTCCAGCGTGGCCTAGTCGGATAGAACAAGTTCCTAATCCGGATAGATCTGCGTTCGAGCCTGTCGGAACGGTTGCAAGTACAGGGCACAGATTTCTCTGTGTGTCCCCTCCTGTAGGAGCATCAGTTTCGATAGATTCTCTGGATAGCCGAAGATTGATTGACCGACTCCTTGGAATGTGGGGAAGGGTTGAAGTCCGGGGGGCCACGGACGGATACCTGGATCCACTGACCTCGGGCAGGTCTTTCAATCCACCTGGATTTCAGGTGGGGAGAAGGGAGGCAATTTGGGTCGACACAAATAGCTTCCTGGACCCAAAACCCCTTGGATACACGGACACGGACACTCACACGGACACACACACGGACACTCATGGACTCTGACACGAACCGAAGGTTCGAGTCAGATAATAAGAAGAGAGGTTAGGTTAGGTTGGTTGGTTAGGTTGGTTGGTTAGGTTGGTTGGTTAGGTTAGGTTGCTTAGGTTGGTTGGTTAGGTTGGTTGGTTAGGTTGGTTGGTTAGGTTAGGTTGCTTAGGTTGGTTGGTTAGGTTTGGTTGGTTAGGTTGGTTGGTTGGTTGGTTAGGTTAGGTTGCTTAGGTTAGGTTGCTTAGGTTGGTTGGTTAGGTTAGGTTGGTTGGTTAGGTTGGTTGGTTAGGTTAGGTTGCTTAGGTTAGGTTGCTTAGGTTAGGTTGGTTAGGTTAGGTTGCTTAGGTTAGGTTGCTTAGGTTAGGTTGCTTAGGTTGATTAGGTTAGGTCGGTTGATTAGGTTAGGTCGGTTGATAAGGTTAGGTTGGTTAGGTTGCTTAGGTTGGTTAGGTTGGTTGGTTGGTTAGATTGGTTGGTTAGGTTGGTTGGTTAGATTGGTTGGTTAGGTTGGTTGGTTGGTTGGTTGGTTGGTTAGGTTAGATTGGTTAGGTTAGGTTAGATTGGTTGGTTAGGTTGGTTGGTTGGTTAGGTTAGGTTAGATTGGTTAGGTTAGGTTAGGTTAGATTGGTTGGTTAGGTTGGTTGGTTGGTTAGGTTAGGTTGGTTAGGTTAGGTTAGGTTAGGTTGGTTAGGTTAGGTTGGTTAAGATGGGTTGGTTAGGTTGGTTGGTTAGATTGGTTGGTTAGATTGGTTGGTTGGTTAGGTTGGTTGGTTAGGTGGGTTAGGTTAGGTTAGGTTAGGTTGGGCTGCTTGATTAGGTTGGTTAGGTTGGTTGGTTGGTTGGTTGGTTAGGTTGGTTGCTAAGGTTGGTTGGTTAAGTGGGTTAGGTTGGTTGGTTAGGTTAGATGGTTAGGTTAGGTTGCTTAGGTTGGTTGATTAGGTTGGTTAGGTTGGTTGGTTGGTTGGTTGCTAAGGTTGGTAGGTTAAGTGGGTTAGGTTGGTTGGTTAGGTTGCTTAGGTTGGTTGATTAGGTTGGTTGGTTAGTTGGTTAGGTTGGTTGATTGGTTAGGTTGGTTAGTTTAAGTTGGTTAGGTTAGTTTGTTAGACTGGTTAGGTTGGTTAGAATTAGAATTAGGTTAGAATTTTAGGTTAGAACAAGCATAATTATGGTTTAATAAGCAATTTAGATAATATGTAAGCTTAGGTTGGTTAGGGTATGTTGGTAAGGTACAGTTAAGGTTGGTTATTTTGTGGTTGGTTAGGTGTAATATTTGTATTATTCCACTGAATGATATATATATATATATATATATATATATATATATATATATATATATATATATATATATATATATATATTTAAATATATATATATATATATATATATATATATATATATATATATATATATATATATATATATATATATAAATATATATATATATACATTTTTAGGTTAGTTTAGGTTAGGAAATAGGCTACGTTTGTAGAAATAGAAATAGTTAAAAAAATGAATAAAGTATAAATAAATTATAAATTATTTAAAAACAATAAAAAATACAGAAAAAAATAGCTTGAATTTTAGGTAACGTTTCTTATCACCGAATGCCCCTGTTCACCTAGCAGTAAATAGGTATCCAGGAGTTGGATAGGTTAGGTTAGGTTAGTTTTGGCTAGGAAATAAGCTAGGTTTGGAGGGTTAGGTTAGGTTATTTTAGGCTAGGAAATGGGCTATGTTTGTAGAAATAGTAATAGAAATAGGGCTGTAATTGTAGGTAGCGTTTCCTATCACCGAATGCCTCTATTCACCTAGCAGTAAATAGGTATCCAGGAGTTGGATAGGTTAGGTTAGGTTAGTTTTGGCTAGGAAATAAGCTAGGTTTGGAGGGTTAGGTTAGGTTATTTTAGGCTAGGAAATGGGCTATGTTTGTAGAAATAGTAATAGAAAGAGGGCTGTAATTGTAGGTAACGTTTCCTATCACCGAATGCCTCTATTCACCTAGCAGTAAATAGGTATCCAGAAGTTAGTTAGTTAGGTTAGTTTAGATAAGGTTAGGTTAAGTTAAATTAGGTTAGGTTAGTTATTGCTAGGAAATAGGCTAGGTTTGTAGAAATAGAAATAGGGCTGTAATTGTTGGTAGCATTTCCTATCACCGAATGCCTCTGTTCACCTAGCAGTAAATAGGTATCCAGGAGTACCTTGAGGTGCTTCCTTGAGATGCTTTCGGGGCTTAGCGTCCCCGCGGCCCGGTCGTCGACCAGGCCTCATGGTTGCTGGACTGAACAACAACGCTGTTAGACGCGGCTGCTCGCAACCTGACGTATGAGTCACAGCCTGGTTGATCAGGAGTTAGTTAGGATAGGTTAGGTAAGGTTAGATTAGGTTAGGTTAGGTTAGTTTTGGCTAGGAAATAGGCTAGGTTTGTAGAAATAGAAATAGAAAAAGGGATGTAATTGTTGGTAGCGTTTCCTATCACCGAATGCCTCTGTTCACCTAGCAGTAAATAGGTATCCAGGAGTACCTTGAGGTGCTTCCTTGAGATGCTTTCGGGCTTAGCGTCCCCGCGGCCCGGTCGTCGACCAGGCCTCATGGTTGCTGGACTGAACAACAACGCTGTTAGAAGCGGCTGCTCGCAACCTGACGTATGAGTCACAGCCTGGTTGATCAGGAGTTAGTTAGGATAGGTTAGGTAAGGTTAGATTAGGTTAGGTTAGATTAGGTTAGGTTAGTTTTGGCTAGGAAATAGGCTAGGTTTGTAGAAATAGAAATAGAAAAAGGGATGTAATTGTTGGTAGCGTTTCCTATCACCGAATGCCTCTGTTCACCTAGCAGTAAATAGGTATCCAGGAGTACCTTGAGGTGCTTCCTTGAGATGCTTTCGGGGCTTAGCGTCCCCGCGGCCCGGTCGTCGACCAGGCCTCATGGTTGCTGGACTGAACAACAACGCTGTTAGACGCGGCTGCTCGCAACCTGACGTATGAGTCACAGCCTGGTTGATCAGGAGTTAGTTAGGTTAGGTTAGGTAAGGTTAGATTAGGTTAGGTTAGATTAGGTTAGGTTAGTTTTGGCTAGGAAATAGGCTAGGTTTGTAGAAATAGAAATAGAAAAAGGGATGTAATTGTTGGTAGCGTTTCCTATCACCGAATGCCTCTGTTCACTTAGCAGTAAGTAAGTATCCAGGAGTTAGTTAGGTTAGGTGAGAAAGGTGAGGTGATGTGAGGTGAGGTGAGGTGAGGTGAGGTGAGGTGAGGTTAGGTGAGGTTAGGTTAGGTTAGGTTAGGTTAGGTTAGGTTAGGTTAGTTTAGACTAGGAAATAGACTAGGTTTGTAGAAATAGAAATAGAAAAAGGGCTGTAGTTGTTGGTAGTGTTTCCTATCACCGAATGCCTCTGTTCACCTAGCAGTAAGTAAGTATCCAGGAATTAGTTAGGTTAGGTTAGATTAGGTTACGTTAGTTTAGGCTAGGTTTGTAGAAATAGAAATAGGGCTGTAATTGTTGGTAGCGCTTCCTATCACCGAATGTCTCTGTTCACCTAGCAGTAAATAGGTATCCAGGAGTTAGTTAGGTTAGGTTAGGTTAGGTTAGGTTATGTTAGATTAGCTTAGGTTAGGTTAGATAGGTTAGGTTAGGTTAGGTTGGTTTAGGGTAGGTTTGTAGAAGTAGGGCTGTAAGTGTTAGTAGCCTTTCCTATCACCGAATGTCTCTGTTCACCTATCAGTAAATAGGTATCCAGGCGTTAGTAAGCTAGCTACTTGGGGCGTGGTGAGTGAGTGAGGGTTAGTCACTAGTTGGACCTTGTGGGGTGGTGGGTGTTGGAGACCACTATAAGCCTAACATGTATAAAGTGCCTGTCTGCCTGTCCCCCGACTCAATGATGTTAGAAGTATTGACTAAATGAAGCCTAAGAGAGCATATGCAAGGCCTAAGATGAGTCATTTGTCAGCAGCAACTTGTGCGAGATCTATGGCAGCGGTGGCATCCCAACATTTCTATTTTGGAGCAACAGTAGTAGTAGTCCATTTGTTGTTGGTTAATTTGACTAAATAGTTGCAATAAGTACTATCATTAATGGAGAATTGGCTGCTATGTGTGAGTATCCTCCGCCTGCCTGCCTATAAGGCATACATATTTGGGCAGTCTCCGTGTGTGTGTGTGTGTGTGTGTGTGTACAAGAATGTCGCACATGGAAATGTGTACATGCTATTTTTAATAATAGTTTACCATCCATGTAGAAAACGTCTACCTATTTGGCAGTCCATTGTCTCTCTCTGCCGGCCGGCCGGCCTACCTACCTGCTAAAACTTGTTCACTCAATATGCTGTTGAATATCTATCTCCAGTGATCACTTACCCTTAATTCCTACATTATTAACCAAATGATCTCATTAACAAATCTTTACACATTTCAACCACCTACCTTCCTGCTAACATCAATCACAACAACTAATACACTCAACTCAGTCCCAAACACTTTTCTTATTCCTTCCTCAACACCTCGCCCTATATAACCTATCTTACAATATTAAATTTAAATACCTAACTGCCAACTCCCCCCCCCTCCCCCACCAACAACACCTCCCAAGGTAGCTCCTCAGGGCCCCTCTCCCCCTGCCCCCTCCCCCACCAACCAACCCCCCCCCCCCCTGCAATGGAGGCCGCCGAACCCCTACCCCCCATACCGCCCCCTCCATCACCACCACCCCCCCCCCCCGGCCCAACACAGAAAATGGCGGCCACAACGCTATATTTAACCAGCCAAAACCTTCGTTTCTTCGCCTATGTACTATTTATTCTTGAAACTAAAACGAGGGAAAAAACAAACCGGATTTTCCTTCCTAGTAAAACATGTATTTTACAGAACGAGGCCTAAAATAGCACATATTAGATATTGCATTGCTTGTTTACCATTCACAAACTCATTTGGAAACACCACACTAATTATTAATACATACTTTTAAACACACACACACACACATGTCAGTTAGCCTAAATTCTCCAATATTCATTCGTAAAACTGCCTCACGGGACTGCAATCTTATCAAACAAAGCTGTCTGGTATTTCTAACTGTCAACACAAATTAACAACTTCACATCTCAATCATTGCAACTGTTGATAAATAGACACTAACTAACCTTGCTATGAGATATAAATACAAGTGCCAAATTTGATTCAGAAGGCAACTCCAGCGTGGCCTAGTCGGATAGAACAAGTTCCTAATCCGGATAGATCTGCGTTCGAGCCTGTCGGAACGGTTGCAAGTACAGGGCACAGATTTCTCTGTGTGTCCCCTCCTGTAGGAGCATCAGTTTCGATAGATTCTCTGGATAGCCGAAGATTGATTGACCGACTCCTTGGAATGTGGGGAAGGGTTGAAGTCCGGGGGGCCACGGACGGATACCTGGATCCACTGACCTCGGGCAGGTCTTTCAATCCACCTGGATTTCAGGTGGGGAGAAGGGAGGCAATTTGGGTCGACACAAATAGCTTCCTGGACCCAAAACCCCTTGGATACACGGACACGGACACTCACACGGACACACACACGGACACTCATGGACTCTGACACGAACCGAAGGTTCGAGTCAGATAATAAGAAGAGAGGTTAGGTTAGGTTGGTTGGTTAGGTTGGTTGGTTAGGTTGGTTGTTTAGGTTAGGTTGCTTAGGTTGGTTGGTTAGGTTGGTTGGTTAGGTTGGTTGGTTAGGTTAGGTTGCTTAGGTTGGTTGGTTAGGTTTGGTTGGTTAGGTTGGTTGGTTGGTTGGTTAGGTTAGGTTGCTTAGGTTAGGTTGCTTAGGTTGGTTGGTTAGGTTAGGTTGGTTGGTTAGGTTGGTTGGTTAGGTTAGGTTGCTTAGGTTAGGTTGCTTAGGTTAGGTTGGTTAGGTTAGGTTGCTTAGGTTAGGTTGCTTAGGTTAGGTTGCTTAGGTTGATTGGGTTAGGTCGGTTGATTAGGTTAGGTCGGTTGATAAGGTTAGGTTGGTTAGGTTGCTTAGGTTGGTTAGGTTTGGTTGGTTGGTTAGATTGGTTGGTTAGGTTGGTTGGTTAGATTGGTTGGTTAGGTTGGTTGGTTGGTTGGTTGGTTGGATTAAGGTTAGATTGGTTAGGTTAGGTTTAGGTTAGATTGGTTGGTTAGGTTGGTTGGTTGGTTAGGTTAGGTTAGATTGGTTAGGTTAGGTTAGGTTAGATTGGTTGGTTAGGTTGGTTGGTTGGTTAGGTTAGGTTGGTTAGGTTAGGTTAGGTTAGGTTGGTTAGGTTAGGTTGGTTAAGATGGGTTGGTTAGGTTGGTTGGTTAGATTGGTTGGTTAGATTGGTTGGTTGGTTAGGTTGGTTGGTTAGGTGGGTTAGGTTAGGTTAGGTTAGGTTGGGCTGCTTGATTAGGTTGGTTAGGTTGGTTGGTTGGTTGGTTGGTTAGGTTGGTTGCTAAGGTTGGTTGGTTAAGTGGGTTAGGTTGGTTGGTTAGGTTAGATGGTTAGGTTAGGTTGCTTAGGTTGGTTGATTAGGTTGGTTAGGTTGGTTGGTTGGTTGGTTGCTAAGGTTGGTAGGTTAAGTGGGTTAGGTTGGTTGGTTAGGTGCTTAGGTTGGTTGATTAGGTTGGTTGGTTAGTGGTTAGGTTGTTTGATTGGTTAGGTTGGTTAGTTTAAGTTGGTTAGGTTAGTTTGTTAGACTGGTTAGGTTGGTTAGAATTAGAATTAGGTTAGAATTTAGGTTAGAACAAGCATAATTATGGTTTAATAAGCAATTTAGATAATATGTAAGCTTAGGTTGGTTAGGGTATGTTGGTAAGGTACAGTTAAGGTTGGTTTATTTTGTGGTTGGTTAGGTGTAATATTGTATTATTCCACTGAATGATATATATATATATATATATATATATATATATATATATATATATATATATATAATATATATATATATATATATATATATATATATATATATATATAATATATATATATATATATATATATATATATATATATATATATATATATATATACTATATATATATATATATATATAAATATATATATATACATTTTTAGGTTAGTTTAGGTTAGGAAATAGGCTACGTTTGTAGAAATAGAAATAGTTAAAAAAATGAATAAAGTATAAATAAATTATAAATTATTTAAAAACAATAAAAAAATACAGAAAAAAATAGCTTGAATTTTAGGTAACGTTTCTTATCACCGAATGCCTCTGTTCACCTAGCAGTAAATAGGTATCCAGGAGTTGGATAGGTTAGGTTAGGTTAGTTTTGGCTAGGAAATAAGCTAGGTTTGGAGGGTTAGGTTAGGTTATTTTAGGCTAGGAAATGGGCTATGTTTGTAGAAATAGTAATAGAAATAGGGCTGTAATTGTAGGTAGCGTTTCCTATCACCGAATGCCTCTATTCACCTAGCAGTAAATAGGTATCCAGGATGTTGGATAGGTTAGGTTAGGTTAGTTTGGCTAGGAAATAAGCTAGGTTTGGAGGGTTAGGTTAGGTTATTTTAGGCTAGGAAATGGGCTATGTTTGTAGAAATAGTAATAGAAAGAGGGCTGTAATTGTAGGTAACGTTTCCTATCACCGAATGCCTCTATTCACCTAGCAGTAAATAGGTATCCAGAAGTTAGTTAGTTAGGTTAGTTTAGATAAGGTTAGGTTAAGTTAAATTAGGTTAGGTTAGTTATTGCTAGGAACTAGGCTAGGTTTGTAGAAATAGAAATAGGGCTGTAATTGTTGGTAGCATTTCCTATCACCGAATGCCTCTGTTCACCTAGCAGTAAATAGGTATCCAGGAGTACCTTGAGGTGCTTCCTTGAGATGCTTTCGGGGCTTAGCGTCCCCGCGGCCCGGTCGTCGACCAGGCCTCATGGTTGCTGGACTGAACAACAACGCTGTTAGAAGCGGCTGCTCGCAACCTGACGTATGAGTCACAGCCTGGTTGATCAGGAGTTAGTTTAGGATAGGTTAGGTAAGGTTAGATTAGGTTAGGTTAGGTTAGTTAGTTTGGCTAGGAAAATAGGCTAGGTTTGTAGAAATAGAAATAGAAAAAGGGATGTAATTGTTGGTAGCGTTTCCTATCACCGAATGCCTCTGTTCAACCTAGCAGTAAATAGGTATCCAGGAGTACCTTGAGGTGCTTCCTTGAGATGCTTTCGGGGCTTAGCGTCCCCGCGGCCCGGTCGTCGACCAGGCCTCATGGTTGCTGGACTGAACAACAACGCTGTTAGACGCGGCTGCTCGCAACCTGACGTATGAGTCACAGCCTGGTTGATCAGGAGTTAGTTAGGATAGGTTAGGTAAGGTTAGATTAGGTTAGGTTAGATTAGGTTAGGTTAGTTTTGGCTAGGAAATAGGCTAGGTTTGTTGAAATAGAAATAGAAAAAGGGATGTAATTGTTGGTAGCGTTTCCTATCACCGAATGCCTCTGTTCACCTAGCAGTAAATAGGTATCCAGGAGTACCTTGAGGTGCTTCCTTGAGATGCTTTCGGGGCTTAGCGTCCCCGCGGCCCGGTCGTCGACCAGGCCTCATGGTTGCTGGAACAACAACGCTGTTAGACGCGGCTGCTCGCAACCTGACGTATGAGTCACAGCCTGGTTGATCAGGAGTTAGTTAGGTTAGGTTAGGTAAGGTTAGATTAGGTTAGGTTAGATTAGGTTAGGTTAGTTTTGGCTAGGAAATAGGCTAGGTTTGTAGAAATAGAAATAGAAAAAGGGATGTAATTGTTGGTAGCGTTTCCTATCACCGAATGCCTCTGTTCACTTAGCAGTAAGTAAGTATCCAGGAGTTAGTTAGGTTAGGTGAGGAAAGGTTAGGTTAGATTAGGTTACGTTAGTTTAGGCTAGGTTTGTAGAAATAGAAATAGGGCTGTAATTGTTGGTAGCGCTTCCTATCACCGAATGTCTCTGTTCACCTAGCAGTAAATAGGTATCCAGGAGTTAGTTAGGTTAGGTTAGGTTAGGTTAGGTTAGGTTATGTTAGATTAGCTTAGGTTAGGTTAGATTAGGTTAGGTTAGGTTAGGTTGGTTAGGGTAGGTTTGTAGAAGTAGGGCTGTAATTGTTAGTAGCCTTTCCTATCACCGAATGTCTCTGTTCACCTATCAGTAAATAGGTATCCAGGCGTTAGTAAGCTAGCTACTTGGGGCGTGGTGAGTGAGTGAGGGTTAGTCACTAGTTGGACCTTGTGGGGTGGTGGGTGTTGGAGACCACTATAAGCCTAACATGTATAAAGTGCCTGTCTGCCTGTCCCCCGACTCAATGATGTTAGAAGTATTGACTAAATGAAGCCTAAGAGAGCATATGCAAGGCCTAAGATGAGTCATTTGTCAGCAGCAACTTGTGCGAGATCTATGGCAGCGGTGGCACGAACCGAAGGTTCGTGTCAGATAATAAGAAGAGAGGTTAGGTTAGGTTGGTTAGGTTAGGTTAGGTTGCTTTTAGGTTGCTTAGGTTGGTTGGTTAGGTTAGGTTGGTTAGGTTGGTTAGGTTGGTTAGGTTGGTTGGTTAGGTTAGGTTGCTTAGGTTGGTAGGTTAGGTTTGGTTGGTTAGGTTGGTTGGTTGGTTGGTTAGGTTAGGTTGCTTAGGTTAGGTTGCTTAGGTTGGTTGGTTAGGTTAGGTTGGTTGGTTAGGTTGGTTGGTTAGGTTAGGTTGCTTAGGTTAGGTTGCTTAGGTTAGGTTGCTTAGGTTAGGTTGCTTAGGTTAGGTTGCTTAGGTTAGGTTGCTTAGGTTGATTAGGTTAGGTTGGTTGATTAGGTTAGGTCGGTTGATAAGGTTAGGTTGGTTAGGTAGCTTAGGTTGGTTAGGTTGGTTGGTTTGTTTAGATTGGTTGGTTAGGTTGGTTGGTTAGATTGGTTGGTTAGGTTGGTTGGTTGGTTGGTTGGGTGGTTAGGTTAGATTGGTTAGGTTAGGTTAGGTTAGATTGGTTGGTTAGGTTGGTTGGTTGGTTAGGTTAGGTTGGTTAGGTTAGATTGGTTAGGTTAGGTTAGGTTAGATTGGTTGGTTAGGTTGGTTGGTTGGTTAGGTTAGGTTGGTTAGGTTAGGTTAGGTTAGGTTAGGTTGGTTAGGTTAGGTTGGTTAGGATGGGTTGGTTAGGTTGGTTGGTTAGATTGGTTGGTTAGATTGGTTGGTTGGTTAGGTTGGTGGTTGTTAGGTGGGTTAGGTTAGGTTAGGTTAGGTTGGGCTGCTTGATTAGGTTGGTTAGGTTGGTTGGTTGGTTGGTTGGTTAGGTTGGTTGCTAAGGTTGGTTGGTTAAGTGGGTTAGGTTGGTTGGTTAGGTTAGATGGTTAGGTTAGGTTGCTTAGGTTGGTTGATTAGGTTGGTTAGGTTGGTTGGTTGGTTGGTTGCTAAGGTTGGTAGGTTAAGTGGGTTAGGTTGGTTGGTTAGGTTGCTTAGGTTGGTTGATTAGGTTGGTTGGTTAGTTGGTTAGGTTGGTTGATTGGTTAGGTTGGTTAGTTTAAGTTGGTTAGGTTAGTTTGTTAGACTGGTTAGGTTGGTTAGAATTAGAATTAGGTTAGAATTTTAGGTTAGAACAAGCATAATTATGGTTTAATAAGCAATTTAGATAATATGTAAGCTTAGGTTGGTTAGGGTATGTTGGTAAGGTACAGTTAAGGTTGGTTATTTTGTGGTTGGTTAGGTGTAATATTTGTATTATTCCACTGAATGATAATATATTATATATATATTATATATATCTATATATATATATAATATATATATTTATATATTATATATATATATTTAAATATATATATATATTATATATATATATATATATATATATATATATATTATATATTATTATATATAATATATATATACATTTTTAGGTTAGTTTAGGTTAGGAAATAGGCTACGTTTGTAGAAATAGAAATAGTTAAAAAAATGAATAAAGTATAAATAAATTATAAATTATTTAAAAACGATAAAAAAATACAGAAAAAAATAGCTTGAATTTTAGGTAACGTTTCTTATCACCGAATGCCTCTGTTCACCTAGCAGTAAATAGGTATCCAGGAGTTGGATAGGTTAGGTTAGGTTAGTTTTGGCTAGGAAATAAGCTAGGTTTGGAGGGTTAGGTTAGGTTATTTTAGGCTAGGAAATGGGCTATGTTTGTAGAAATAGTAATAGAAATAGGGCTGTAATTGTAGGTAGCGTTTCCTATCACCGAATGCCTCTATTCACCTAGCAGTAAATAGGTATCCAGGAGTTGGATAGGTTAGGTTAGGTTAGTTTTGGCTAGGAAATAAGCTAGGTTTGGAGGGTTAGGTTAGGTTATTTTAGGCTAGGAAATGGGCTATGTTTGTAGAAATAGTAATAGAAAGAGGGCTGTAATTGTAGGTAACGTTTCCTATCACCGAATGCCTCTATTCACCTAGCAGTAAATAGGTATCCAGAAGTTAGTTAGTTAGGTTAGTTTAGATAAGGTTAGGTTAAGTTAAATTAGGTTAGGTTAGTTATTGCTAAGAAATAGGCTAGGTTTGTAGAAATAGAAATAGGGCTGTAATTGTTGGTAGCATTTCCTATCACCGAATGCCTCTGTTCACCTAGCAGTAAATAGGTATCCAGGAGTACCTTGAGGTGCTTCCTTGAGATGCTTTCGGGGCTTAGCGTCCCCGCGGCCCGGTCGTCGACCAGGCCTCATGGTTGCTGGACTGAACAACAACGCTGTTAGACGCGGCTGCTCGCAACCTGACGTATGAGTCACAGCCTGGTTGATCAGGAGTTAGTTAGGATAGGTTAGGTAAGGTTAGATTAGGTTAGGTTAGGTTAGTTTTGGCTAGGAAATAGGCTAGGTTTGTAGAAATAGAAATAGAAAAAGGGATGTAATTGTTGGTAGCGTTTCCTATCACCGAATGCCTCTGTTCACCTAGCAGTAAATAGGTATCCAGGAGTACCTTGAGGTGCTT
The DNA here is from genome assembly GCF_040958095.1 of Procambarus clarkii. Lineage (NCBI taxonomy): Eukaryota > Metazoa > Arthropoda > Malacostraca > Decapoda > Cambaridae > Procambarus > Procambarus clarkii. Next base: position 92,578 of record NW_027189352.1, read on the forward strand.
CCTTGAGATGCTTTCGGGGCTTAGCGTCCCCGCGGCCCGGTCGTCGACCAGGCCTCATGGTTGCTGGACTGAACAACAACGCTGTTAGACGCGGCTGCTCGCAACCTGACGTATGAGTCACAGCCTGGTTGATCAGGAGTTAGTTAGGATAGGTTAGGTAAGGTTAGATTAGGTTAGGTTAGATTAGGTTAGGTTAGTTTTGGCTAGGAAATAGGCTAGGTTTGTTGAAATAGAAATAGAAAAAGGGATGTAATTGTTGGTAGCGTTTCCTATCACCGAATGCCTCTGTTCACCTAGCAGTAAATAGGTATCCAGGAGTACCTTGAGGTGCTTCCTTGAGATGCTTTCGGGGCTTAGCGTCCCCGCGGCCCGTCGACCAGGCCTCATGGTTGCTGGACTGAACAACAACGCTGTTAGACGCGGCTGCTCGCAACCTGACGTATGAGTCACAGCCTGGTTGATCAGGAGTTAGTTAGGTTAGGTTAGGTAAGGTTAGATTAGGTTAGGTTAGATTAGGTTTGGTTAGTTTTGGCTAGGAAATAGGCTAGGTTTGTAGAAATAGAAATAGAAAAAGGGATGTAATTGTTGGTAGCGTTTCCTATCACCGAATGCCTCTGTTCACTTAGCAGTAAGTAAGTATCCAGGAGTTAGTTAGGTTAGGTGAGGAAAGGTTAGGTTAGATTAGGTTACGTTAGTTTAGGCTAGGTTTGTAGAAATAGAAATAGGGCTGTAATTGTTGGTAGCGCTTCCTATCACCGAATGTCTCTGTTCACCTAGCAGTAAATAGGTATCCAGGAGTTAGTTAGGTTAGGTTAGGTTAGGTTAGGTTATGTTAGATTAGCTTAGGTTAGGTTAGATTAGGTTAGGTTAGGTTAGGTTGGTTTAGGGTAGGTTTGTAGAAGTAGGGCTGTAATTGTTAGTAGCCTTTCCTATCACCGAATGTCTCTGTTCACCTATCAGTAAATAGGTATCCAGGCGTTAGTAAGCTAGCTACTTGGGGCGTGGTGAGTGAGTGAGGGTTAGTCACTAGTTGGACCTTGTGGGGTGGTGGGTGTTGGAGACCACTATAAGCCTAACATGTATAAAGTGCCTGTCTGCCTGTCCCCCGACTCAATGATGTTAGAAGTATTGACTAAATGAAGCCTAAGAGAGCATATGCAAGGCCTAAGATGAGTCATTTGTCAGCAGCAACTTGTGCGAGATCTATGGCAGCGGTGGCACGAACCGAAGGTTCGTGTCAGATAATAAGAAGAGAGGTTAGGTTAGGTTGGTTAGGTTAGGTTAGGTTGCTTAGGTTAGGTTGCTTAGGTTGGTTGGTTAGGTTAGGTTGGTTAGGTTGGTTGGTTAGGTTGGTTGGTTAGGTTGGTTGGTTAGGTTAGGTTGCTTAGGTTGGTAGGTTAGGTTTGGTTGGTTAGGTTGGTTGGTTGGTTGGTTAGGTTAGGTTGCTTAGGTTAGGTTGCTTAGGTTGGTTGGTTAGGTTAGGTTGGTTGGTTAGGTTGGTTGGTTAGGTTAGGTTGCTTAGGTTAGGTGCTTAGGTTAGGTTGCTTAGGTTAGGTTGCTTAGGTTAGGTTGCTTAGGTTAGGTTGCTTAGGTTGATTAGGTTAGGTTGGTTGATTAGGTTAGGTCGGTTGATAAGGTTAGGTTGGTTAGGTAGCTTAGGTTGGTTAGGTTGGTTGGTTGTTTAGATTGGTTGGTTAGGTTGGTTGGTTAGATTGGTTGGTTAGGTTGGTTGGTTGGTTGGTTGGGTGGTTAGGTTAGATTGGTTAGGTTAGGTTAGGTTAGATTGGTTGGTTAGGTTGGTTGGTTGGTTAGGTTAGGTTGGTTAGGTTAGATTGGTTAGGTTAGGTTAGGTTAGATTGGTTGGTTAGGTTGGTTGGTTGGTTAGGTTAGGTTGGTTAGGTTAGGTTAGGTTAGGTTAGGTGGTTAGGTTAGGTTGGTTAGGATGGGTTGGTTAGGTTGGTTGGTTAGATTGGTTGGTTAGATTGGTTGGTTGGTTAGGTTGGTTGGTTAGGTGGGTTAGGTTAGGTTAGGTTAGGTTGGGCTGCTTGATTAGGTTGGTTAGGTTGGTTGGTTGGTTGGTTGGTTAGGTTGGTTGCTAAGGTTGGTTGGTTAAGTGGGTTAGGTTGGTTAGGTTAGATGGTTAGGTTAGGTTGCTTAGGTTGGTTGATTAGGTTGGTTAGGTTGGTTGGTTGGTTGGTTGCTAAGGTTGGTAGGTTAAGTGGGTTAGGTTGGTTGGTTAGGTTGCTTAGGTTGGTTGATTAGGTTGGTTGTTAGTTGGTTAGGTTGGTTGATTGGTTAGGTTGGTTAGTTTAAGTTGGTTAGGTTAGTTTGTTAGACTGGTTAGGTTGGTTAGAATTAGAATTAGGTTAGAATTTTAGGTTAGAACAAGCATAATTATGGTTTAATAAGCAATTTAGATAATATGTAAGCTTAGGTTGGTTAGGGTATGTTGGTAAGGTACAGTTAAGGTTGGTTATTTTGTGGTTGGTTAGGTGTAATATTTGTATTATTCCACTGAATGATATATATATATATTATATATATATATATATATATATATATATATAATATATATATATATATTTAAATATATATATATAATATATATATATATAATATATATATATATATATATATATATATAATATATATATATACATTTTTAGGTTAGTTTAGGTTAGGAAATAGGCTACGTTTGTAGAAATAGAAATAGTTAAAAAAATGAATAAAGTATAAATAAATTATAAATTATTTAAAAACGATAAAAAAATACAGAAAAAAATAGCTTGAATTTTAGGTAACGTTTCTTATCACCGAATGCCTCTGTTCACCTAGCAGTAAATAGGTATCCAGGAGTTGGATAGGTTAGGTTAGGTTAGTTTTGGCTAGGAAATAAGCTAGGTTTGGAGGGTTAGGTTAGGTTATTTTAGGCTAGGAAATGGGCTATGTTTGTAGAAATAGTAATAGAAATAGGGCTGTAATTGTAGGTAGCGTTTCCTATCACCGAATGCCTCTATTCACCTAGCAGTAAATAGGTATCCAGGAGTTGGATAGGTTAGGTTAGGTTAGTTTTGGCTAGGAAATAAGCTAGGTTTGGAGGGTTAGGTTAGGTTATTTTAGGGTAGGAAATGGGCTATGTTTGTAGAAATAGTAATAGAAAGAGGGCTGTAATTGTAGGTAACGTTTCCTATCACCGAATGCCTCTATTCACCTAGCAGTAAATAGGTATCCAGAAGTTAGTTAGTTAGGTTAGTTTAGATAAGGTTAGGTTAAGTTAAATTAGGTTAGGTTAGTTATTGCTAAGAAATAGGCTAGGTTTGTAGAAATAGAAATAGGGCTGTAATTGTTGGTAGCATTTCCTATCACCGAATGCCTCTGTTCACCTAGCAGTAAATAGGTATCCAGGAGTACCTTGAGGTGCTTCCTTGAGATGCTTTCGGGGCTTAGCGTCCCGCGGCCCGGTCGTCGACCAGGCCTCATGGTTGCTGGACTGAACAACAACGCTGTTAGACGCGGCTGCTCGCAACCTGACGTATGAGTCACAGCCTGGTTGATCAGGAGTTAGTTAGGATAGGTTAGGTAAGGTTAGATTAGGTTAGGTTAGGTTAGTTTTGGCTAGGAAATAGGCTAGGTTTGTAGAAATAGAAATAGAAAAGGGGCTGTAAATGTTGGTAGCGTTTCCTATCACCGAATGCCTCTGTTCACCTAGCAGTAAATAGGTATCCAGGAGTACCTTGAGGTGCTTCCTTGAGGTGCTTTCGGGGCTTAGCGTCCCCGCGGCCCGGTCGTCGACCAGGCCTCATGGTTGCTGGACTGAACAACAACGCTGTTAGACGCGGCTGCTCGCAACCTGACGTATGAGTCACAGCCTGGTTGATCAGGAGTTAGTTAGGATAGGTTAGGTAAGGTTAGATTAGGTTAGGTTAGATTAGGTTAGGTTAGTTTTGGCTAAAAAATAGGCTAGGTTTGTAGAAATAGAAATAGAAAAAGGGATGTAATGTTGGTAGCGTTTCCTATCACCGAATGCCTCTGTTCACCTAGCAGTAAATAGGTATCCAGGAGTACCTTGAGGTGCTTCCTTGAGATGCTTTCGGGGCTTAGCGTCCCCGCGGCCCGGTCGTCGACCAGGCCTCATGGTTGCTGGACTGAACAACAACGCTGTTAGACGCGGCTGCTCGCAACCTGACGTATGAGTCACAGCCTGGTTGATCAGGAGTTAGTTAGGTTAGGTTAGGTAAGGTTAGATTAGGTTAGGTTAGATTAGGTTAGGTTAGTTTTGGCTAGGAAATAGGCTAGGTTTGTAGAAATAGAAATAGAAAAAGGGATGTAATTGTTGGTAGCGTTTCCTATCACCGAATGGCTCTGTTCACTTAGCAGTAAGTAAGTATCCAGGAGTTAGTTAGGTTAGGTGAGGAAAGGTGAGGTGATGTGAGGTGAGGTGAGGTGAGGTGAGGTGAGGTGAGGTTAGGTGAGGTTAGGTTAGGTTAGGTTAGGTTAGGTTAGGTTAGTTTTAGACTAGGAAATAGACTAGGTTTGTAGAAATAGAAAAAGGGCTGTAGTTGTTGGTAGTGTTTCCTATCACCGAATGCCTCTGTTCACCTAGCAGTAAGTAAGTATCCAGGAATTAGTTAGGTTAGGTTAGATTAGGTTACGTTAGTTTAGGCTAGGTTTGTAGAAATAGAAATAGGGCTGTAATTGTTGGTAGCGCTTCCTATCACCGAATGTCTCTGTTCACCTAGCAGTAAATAGGTATCCAGGAGTTAGTTAGGTTAGGTTAGGTTAGGTTAGGTTATGTTAGATTAGCTTAGGTTAGGTTAGATTAGGTTAGGTTAGGTTAGGTTGGTTTAGGGTAGGTTTGTAGAAGTAGGGCTGTAATTGTTAGTAGCCTTTCCTATCACCGAATGTCTCTGTTCACCTATCAGTAAATAGGTATCCAGGCGTTAGTAAGCTAGCTACTTGGGGCGTGGTGAGTGAGTGAGGGTTAGTCACTAGTTGGACCTTGTGGGGTGGTGGGTGTTGGAGACCACTATAAGCCCATGTATAAAGTGCCTGTCTGCCTGTCCCCCGACTCAATGATGTTAGAAGTATTGACTAAATGAAGCCTAAGAGAGCATATGCAAGGCCTAAGATGAGTCATTTGTCAGCAGCAACTTGTGCGAGATCTATGGCAGCGGTGGCACGAACCGAAGGTTCGTGTCAGATAATAAGAAGAGAGTTAGGTTAGGTTGGTTAGGTTAGGTTAGGTTGCTTAGGTTAGGTTGCTTAGGTTGGTTGGTTAGGTTTGTTGGTTAGGTTGGTTGGTTAGGTTGGTTGGTTAGGTTGGTTGGTTAGGTTAGGTTGCTTAGGTTGGTAGGTTAGGTTTGGTTGGTTAGGTTGGTTGGTTGGTTGGTTAGGTTAGGTTGCTTAGGTTAGGTTGCTTAGGTTGGTTGGTTAGGTTAGGTTGGTTGGTTAGGTTGGTTGGTTAGGTTAGGTTGCTTAGGTTAGGTTGCTTAGGTTAGGTTGGTTAGGTTAGGTTGCTTAGGTTAGGTTGCTTAGGTTAGGTTGCTTAGGTTGATTAGGTTAGGTTGGTTGATTAGGTTAGGTCGGTTGATAAGGTTAGGTTGGTTAGGTTGCTTAGGTTGGTTAGGTTGGTTGGTTGGTTAGATTGGTTGGTTAGGTTGGTTGGTTAGATTGGTTGGTTAGGTTGGTTGGTTGGTTGGTTGGGTGGTTAGGTTAGATTGGTTAGGTTAGGTTAGGTTAGATTGGTTGGTTAGGTTGGTTGGTTGGTTGGTTAGGTTGGTTAGGTTAGATTGGTTAGGTTAGGTTAGGTTAGATTGGTTGGTTAGGTTGGTTGGTTGGTTAGGTTAGGTTGGTTAGGTTAGGTTAGGTTAGGTTAGGTTGGTTAGGTTAGGTTGGTTAGGATGGGTTGGTTAGGTTGGTTGGTTAGATTGGTTGGTTAGATTGGTTGGTTGGTTAGGTTGGTTGGTTAGGTGGGTTAGGTTAGGTTAGGTTAGGTTGGGCTGCTTGATTAGGTTGGTTAGGTTGGTTGGTTGGTTGGTTGGTTAGGTTGGTTGCTAAGGTTGGTTGGTTAAGTGGGTTAGGTTGGTTGGTTAGGTTAGATGGTTAGGTTAGGTTGCTTAGGTTGGTTGATTAGGTTGGTTAGGTTGGTTGGTTGGTTGGTTGCTAAGGTTGGTAGGTTAAGTGGGTTAGGTTGGTTGGTTAGGTTGCTTAGGTTGGTTGATTAGGTTGGTTGGTTAGTTGGTTAGGTTGGTTGATTGGTTAGGTTGGTTAGTTTAAGTTGGTTAGGTTAGTTTGTTAGACTGGTTAGGTTGGTTAGAATTAGAATTAGGTTAGAATTTTAGGTTAGAACAAGCATAATTATGGTTTAATAAGCAATTTAGATAATATGTAAGCTTAGGTTGGTTAGGGTATGTTGGTAAGGTACAGTTAAGGTTGGTTATTTTGTGGTTGGTTAGGTGTAATATTTGTATTATTCCACTGAATGATATATATATATATATATATATATATATATATATATATATATATATATATATATATATATATATATATATATATATTTAAATATATATATATATATATATATATATATATATATATATATATATATATATAATATTATATAAATATATATTATTACATTTTTAGGTTAGTTTAGGTTAGGAAATAGGCTACGTTTGTAGAAATAGAAATAGTTAAAAAAATGAATAAAGTATAAATAAATTATAAATTATTTAAAAACGATAAAAAAATACAGAAAAAAATAGCTTGAATTTTAGGTAACGTTTCTTATCCGAATGCCTCTGTTCACCTAGCAGTAAATAGGTATCCAGGAGTTGGATAGGTTAGGTTAGGTTAGTTTTGGCTAGGAAATAAGCTAGTTTGGAGGGTTAGGTTAGGTTATTTTAGGCTAGGAAATGGGCTATGTTTGTAGAAATAGTAATAGAAATAGGGCTGTAATTGTAGGTAGCGTTTCCTATCACCGAATGCCTCTATTCACCTAGCAGTAAATAGGTATCCAGGAGTTGGATAGGTTAGGTTAGGTTAGTTTTGGCTAGGAAATAAGCTAGGTTTGGAGGGTTAGGTTAGGTTATTTTAGGCTAGGAAATGGGCTATGTTTGTAGAAATAGTAATAGAAAGAGGGCTGTAATTGTAGGTAACGTTTCCTATCACCGAATGCCTCTATTCACCTAGCAGTAAATAGGTATCCAGAAGTTAGTTAGTTAGGTTAGTTTAGATAAGGTTAGGTTAAGTTAAATTAGGTTAGGTTAGTTATTGCTAAGAAATAGGCTAGGTTTGTAGAAATAGAAATAGGGCTGTAATTGTTGGTAGCATTTCCTATCACCGAATGCCTCTGTTCACCTAGCAGTAAATAGGTATCCAGGAGTACCTTGAGGTGCTTCCTTGAGATGCTTTCGGGGCTTAGCGTCCCCGCGGCCCGGTCGTCGACCAGGCCTCATGGTTGCTGGACTGAACAACAACGCTGTTAGACGCGGCTGCTCGCAACCTGACGTATGAGTCACAGCCTGGTTGATCAGGAGTTAGTTAGGATAGGTTAGGTAAGGTTAGATTAGGTTAGGTTAGGTTAGTTTTGGCTAGGAAATAGGCTAGGTTTGTAGAAATAGAAATAGAAAAAGGGATGTAATTGTTGGTAGCGTTTCCTATCACCGAATGCCTCTGTTCACCTAGCAGTAAATAGGTATCCAGGAGTACCTTGAGGTGCTTCCTTGAGATGCTTTCGGGGCTTAGCGTCCCCGCGGCCCGGTCGTCGACCAGGCCTCATGGTTGCTGGACTGAACAACAACGCTGTTAGACGCGGCTGCTCGCAACCTGACGTATGAGTCACAGCCTGGTTGATCAGGAGTTAGTTAGGATAGGTTAGGTAAGGTTAGATTAGGTTAGGTTAGATTAGGTTAGGTTAGTTTTGGCTAAAAAATAGGCTAGGTTTGTAGAAATAGAAATAGAAAAAGGGATGTAATTGTTGGTAGCGTTTCCTATCACCGAATGCCTCTGTTCACCTAGCAGTAAATAGGTATCCAGGAGTACCTTGAGGTGCTTCCTTGAGATGCTTTCGGGGCTTAGCGTCCCCGCGGCCCGGTCGTCGACCAGGCCTCATGGTTGCTGGACTGAACAACAACGCTGTTAGACGCGGCTGCTCGCAACCTGACGTATGAGTCACAGCCTGGTTGATCAGGAGTTAGTTAGGTTAGGTTAGGTAAGGTTAGATTAGGTTAGGTTAGATTAGGTTAGGTTAGTTTGGCTAGGAAATAGGCTAGGTTTGTAGAAATAGAAATAGAAAAAGGGATGTAATTGTTGGTAGCGTTTCCTATCACCGAATGGCTCTGTTCACTTAGCAGTAAGTAAGTATCCAGGAGTTAGTTAGGTTAGGTGAGGAAAGGTGAGGTGATGTGAGGTGAGGTGAGGTGAGGTGAGGTGAGGTGAGGTTAGGTGAGGTTAGGTTAGGTTAGGTTAGGTTAGGTTAGGTTAGTTTAGACTAGGAAATAGACTAGGTTTGTAGAAATAGAAAAAGGGCTGTAGTTGTTGGTAGTGTTTCCTATCACCGAATGCCTCTGTTCACCTAGCAGTAAGTAAGTATCCAGGAATTAGTTAGGTTAGGTTAGATTAGGTTACGTTAGTTTAGGCTAGGTTTGTAGAAATAGAAATAGGGCTGTAATTGTTGGTAGCGCTTCCTATCACCGAATGTCTCTGTTCACCTAGCAGTAAATAGGTATCCAGGAGTTAGTTAGGTTAGGTTAGGTTAGGTTAGGTTATGTTAGATTAGCTTAGGTTAGGTTAGATTAGGTTAGGTTAGGTTAGGTTGGTTTAGGGTAGGTTTGTAGAAGTAGGGCTGTAATTGTTAGTAGCCTTTCCTATCACCGAATGTCTCTGTTCACCTATCAGTAAATAGGTATCCAGGCGTTAGTAAGCTAGCTACTTGGGGCGTGGTGAGTGAGTGAGGGTTAGTCACTAGTTGGACCTTGTGGGGTGGTGGGTGTTGGAGACCACTATAAGCCTAACATGTATAAAGTGCCTGTCTGCCTGTCCCCCGACTCAATGATGTTAGAAGTATTGACTAAATGAAGCCTAAGAGAGCATATGCAAGGCCTAAGATGAGTCATTTGTCAGCAGCAACTTGTGCGAGATCTATGGCAGCGGTGGCACGAACCGAAGGTTCGTGTCAGATAATAAGAAGAGAGGTTAGGTTAGGTTGGTTAGGTTAGGTTAGGTTGCTTAGGTTAGGTTGGTTGGTTAGGTTAGGTTGGTTAGGTTGGTTGGTTAGGTTGGTTGGTTAGGTTGGTTGGTTAGGTTAGGTTGCTTAGGTTGGTAGGTTAGGTTTGGTTGGTTAGGTTGGTTGGTTGGTTGGTTAGGTTAGGTTGCTTAGGTTAGGTTGCTTAGGTTGGTTGGTTAGGTTAGGTTGGTTGGTTAGGTTGGTTGGTTAGGTTAGGTTGCTTAGGTTAGGTTGCTTAGGTTAGGTTGGTTAGGTTAGGTTGCTTAGGTTAGGTTGCTTAGGTTAGGTTGCTTAGGTTGATTAGGTTAGGTTGGTTGATTAGGTTAGGTCGGTTGATAAGGTTAGGTTGGTTAGGTTGCTTAGGTTGGTTAGGTTGGTTGGTTGGTTAGATTGGTTGGTTAGGTTGGTTGGTTAGATTGGTTGGTTAGGTTGGTTGGTTGGTTGGTTGGTGGTTAGGTTAGATTGGTTAGGTTAGGTTAGGTTAGATTGGTTGGTTAGGTGGTTGGTTGGTTGGTTAGGTTGGTTAGGTTAGATTGGTTAGGTTAGGTTAGGTTAGATTGGTTGGTTAGGTTGGTTGGTTGGTTAGGTTAGGTTGGTTAGGTTAGGTTGTTAGGTTAGGTTGGTTAGGTTAGGTTGGTTAGGATGGGTTGGTTAGGTTGGTTGGTTAGATTGGTTGGTTAGATTGGTTGGTTGG